>NW_025421626.1:0-234064 GCF_011764305.1 Mustela putorius furo
AATTTTTTTCCTCACACTCCTGGCCCACAAGCCTTCCACTTTGGGAATTCTGGAGCCACTATGTGGCACTGTGTCTTCCTTCCAGAAAGAAAAAACGTTGCCCTCTGGGGCTACCCAGTAACCACAAATGAGTACCAACCTGCACGAAACTCGACTGCACCCCAATGATACTGTCTAGCCTGGGCACTAATTCCCTGTGTGCCACAGCCTGAGCCTGCACCTCCCAACCCACACTCAACAGCTGGCCGAACACTGAGCACATCAGTCACACACCATGGGCTTAGGTCTTCATCTCTTCCCAACCTCAGTTTTTCAGGCTTCAGAACCTAGACCTTAAATCCAATCACAGTCCAGGAGTGAAAGTGTTGCAGAAATTAGAACTCCTTCTTCCCCATGGCCAGAAAACTTGTGCTTGCCATATTGTGCAACGTTCAGTGTAGGAGAAACCAGCATGGTACATTAGGCCACGCCCTGACTTGAGGGGCTCCTTGGGCACAAAAACACATTGTGAAACT
Source organism: Mustela putorius furo (assembly GCF_011764305.1). Taxonomy (NCBI): domain Eukaryota; kingdom Metazoa; phylum Chordata; class Mammalia; order Carnivora; family Mustelidae; genus Mustela; species Mustela putorius. The sequence goes on from NW_025421626.1 coordinate 516, forward strand.
CAATGTGAGCCTATGCTCAAGGAAGGCCTCTCAGTGTCTGGACCAAGAGCCCACATATGGGGCTTGCCATGTTCATAGGTCCCAATGTTAACCAGAGTTCTGGTTGTCCAGTCGCCCATCCCCAGCACTCTACTGTGGAATCCCTCTATTGGTGGTCCACCTGAGGTAAAAAAAAAAAAAAACAGAAAGGCCTCCTCCCTTCCCACAGAATGACCCCATACTCTTGGGGGCTGGATAAACTACCAGAGAGGGAGACTTCTACGACCCATGAGGCAACTCCTAAATTAAACGATGGCCCATGAGGACCCCCGGACATTCCATGGCAATTGGTGACACATATCCAGAAAAAAATAAGCATGAGCAAGTACCTCACTTTCGCCCTTTGTTCATATCTCGAAGAGTTCTCCTCACGGTCTATATATCGGGCCGGCCATACCTACAGACCCAAACCTAAGTGGAGATTGTGTTTTCAGACTTTTGTCCAAAAGCTCTGGACCACACACGCTCCACACTTGGGTCCCTGGAGCCACACCTCAGGACTGTGCTTCCCTTTCAAGAGAATTCTTCCCACTCCATTGGCCACAACCTTGCATATTAGGAAAAACCTCCAAAGTTACCGAGGCCATCCCAATAGTGTAGGCTGCCCAGGACAAACAGGTGTGATCTCAAACCAGCTGAGCAACTACCTCCACTCAGACAAAAGATGTCCCCAGAGAAGAATATTGAACCGGACAGGCCCCTAGGCCCTAATCAGATCCATTGCTTTGGTTTCCAGGCATCTCTCCTCAGAGGCCTCATTTCCAATACCAGCAAATGGTGGTTTCCTGTGGCACCAATAAGAACAAATCTCGTCTCCCCATGGAAAACATGCTCATTGGAGCTTTGTTATAACCTCTGGTTAGGAGAATCCTTCAGGGCCCTGGTGCCACTGCCCCATACCAAGGTCTCAATGGACTCAAACCAACATTAAGACCATCCTCAGGAAAGTCCATTTCAACTCATTTAAGACCATCCTCAGGAAAGTCCATTCCAACTCAGCCCCCTCTGATGCTACCCCAAGCCAGCAGATCAAACTTTTCTTGTTTCTAGGAGACAATTGGAATTGAGGCTGTCTGCCCAGGCATCCATACTTAGAACCCTGTTCTGGAAAAATACCTTATGAGATGTCCCGGAGCCATCCAACAATCTTAATTGTCCCACAGAAGGAATCCTTGCGGTTCGGAGCATCTCACAACTCTAATAGAGGGAAAACCTCCATGGCCTCATAATGCCCCCCCCCCCTTCATGAAGGGGCCAACATGGACCGAAACTCCAACCTGAGACAAAGTCTGATCCTCGACCTGACTTCAGACTCATGAGATCTCAATTCAGCTCTGCAGAGTGTGCCTGCCATGTCCATTCCCCGAAACTTAAGCCTAGCTTGTGTTCTCAGACTTCCGTCCTCACTCTCCTGGCCCACAAGCCCTCCAGTTTGGGAATTCCGAAGCCACAATGCAGCACTCTGCCTGCCCTCCAGAAGAAAAACTTTGCCCTATGCTGCTAATAAGAAACCCCAAATGATTATCTAATGCATGCCACTCGACTGTAAAGCAATTATACAGCCTACCCTGAATACGAATGCCCTGTCTGGCACAGCCTGAGACAAGACATCCCAAACGACACCTAGACAGCTGGCTCCAACCTGGACACAAGGGACCCGCTATGGCTGTAGTTCGTCATCTCTTCCCAACCTCGGTTTTCAGGCTTCAGAACCTAGACCTTATCTCCAATCACTGCCCAGGGGTGAACGTGATGCAGAAATTAGAATTCCTCCTTCCCCATGGCCAGAAACCATGTGGTTGGCATGTTGTCCAACGTTCAATGTGGGAAAACCTGCATTGTCGGAAAGGCCACGCCAGTGCTTGAGGGCCGCCTAGGGCACAGACATGCATTGTGACCTGTAGCGTGAGTCCCGTATTAAAGTAAGGCCTCTCAGTGGCTGGACCAAATCCTGCATATGGGGCTTGTCATATCCATAGGCCCCCAGGCTTAACCAGAGAGTGAGTATTCCAGTTGTCAGTACCCACTGCTATGCTCCAGAATCCCTCTACTGGTGGGACACATGAGGCAGAAAACAGGACTCTTCCCTTCCCACAGAATGACCCCAAACTCTTGGGGGCTGGATAAACTACCAGAGAGGGAGACTTCTACGACCCATGAGGCAACTCCTACATTAAACGGCCATTGTGGACAAAATATCCAGAGACAAAAGACTGAGCGACTGCCTCCCTCTCACCCTTCTTTCATATCCAGAGGAGCTCCCCTCACGGACTGTAGATCAGGCCTGCCATAACCTCGGCCTCAAACCTGAGCTGAGTTTGGGGTTTTGGATGTCTGTCTGCACAGCCGTGGCCCACACCGCCTCCAGGCTGGGATCTCTGGAGCAACACCACAGAACTGTGCCTGCTCTCTCCTAAGAAATTGCCCGTTCCATTGGCCACAACTCTACAAAATAGTAGAAACCTCAAGGTCCCCAAGGGCATCCCACTACCGCAAGCCGCACTGGACAAACAGGGGCATTATGACACCAGCTGAGCAACTACTACCTCCATGCAGACACACAGACTGATATCCGCAGAGACAGAAAATTGAACCAGACAGGCCCCTAGGCCCTATTATGAACTCTTGCTTTGGTGTCCAGGTATCACTCCTCAGAGGCCTGGGTTCGATGACCAGCATAGGGGGCTATCCTGAGGCACCAGACAGAACACCTCTCATCTCCACATGGAAAGCTTCCTTGTTGGAGTTGTGTCAAACCCTTCGGGTTGGAGAATCCTGCAGAGGCCCTTAGCTACTGCCACATTCCAAGGTCTCCATGGCCAAAAACCCACATTATGACTCATCCTCAGGAAAGTCCATTTAAACTCAGCCTTCTGGGTAGCTCACCCAAGAGCCCGCAGATTGAGCGTGCCTTGTCTCGACCAGGCAATGGGAAGGTGAGTTGGCGATCCTCGGCATCCATGCTTAGGCCCCTGCTCTCGAGTTTTTCCGTATGGGGCATCCTGGAAGCATCCAATAGTACTCGACTGTCTTGAAAAAGGAAACTTTGAACTTTGGAGCAGCTCACAACTCCCAGCGTAGGGAAACCTCCCTGGCCTCATGACGCCCCCACCCCCTTCAGGAAGGGGCCGTCATGGACACAAACTCCAGCTTGAGGCAACGTCTGATACTCGCCCTGACCTCAGATGCAGGAGATCTCGATTCAGCCTCTGCACAGTGGTGCTACCTTGTGTTTTCAGAGTTCCTTCCTCACACTCCTGGCAAACATGTCCTCAAGACTTGGAATTCTGGAACCAAAATGCAGCCCTATGCTGGCCCTCCAGAAGAAAAACGTTGCTCTATGGGGATCTCCATAAACCCCAAATGAGGATCAACCTGCTCGGTTCTCGACCTCACCCCAATTGGATTGTTCGGGTTGTCCATTCATCCCTCCCCAGAGCTCTGCTTTGGAATCCCTCTTTTGGTGGGACACCTGAGGTAACAAAACTAAAAGGACTCCTCCCATCCTTCAGATTGACCCAAAACCATTGGGATTGGACCAAATTCACAGAGAGGAAGTCTCGTCCATGGCCCATGAGGCCTCCCCGAGATTCCACAGCCATCGTTGACAACAAATCCAGAGACAAAAGTCTGAGCAAGCGCCTCACACTCGCTCTTTTGTCATATCCCGAAGAGTTCTCCTCACGGTCTGTATATCGGGCCTGCCATACCTACTTCCCAAACCTAAGCTGAGTTTGTGTTTTCAGACTTCTGTCCCCACATTCCTGGCCCACAGACCCTTCAGGCGGGGGCCCCTGGAGCCACACATCAGGACTGTGCCTGTCCATACCACGGGAATTCTGCCCATTCCATTGTCCACAATCGTACAAATTAGGAAAAACCTCCAGAGTCCCCAAGGACATCCCAAAAATGTAGGCCGCCCAGGACAAACAAGGGTCATCTGAAACCAGCTGAGCATCTTCCTCTACTCGCGTAGATGGATGTCCCCAGACAAGAAGATTGAATCAGGCTCCTAGGCCTGAATCAGATTCATTGCTTTCGGTTACAGGTATCTCTCCTCAGAGGCCTGGTTTCCAATATTAGCATATGGGGATTTCATGAGGCAGCAATCAGAACAAATCTCTTCTCCACATGGGACAATCATCCTTTAAGATGTCTCAAAACCTCCAGTTAGGAGAATCCTTCAGGGCCTGTGTGCCACTGCCCCATCACAAGGTCTCCATAGACACAAAAACACATTAGGACACATCCACAGGAGAGTCCATTTCAACTGAGCGTATTCGGTTGCTCCGCGATATCCAGCAGATCTAACTTGTCTTGATGCTAGGAGACAATTGGAATGTGAGGTGGACTACCCCGCCATCCATCCTTAAAACCCTGCTCGGAATCGTTGGCCTGGAGCCAACCAACAGGTCTCAATTTTCCTGCAGAAGAATCTTTGCAGTTGGGAGCTTCTCAGAACTCCCATTGTGAGAGAACCACCATGGCCACATGATCCCCCCCCTTCATAAAGGGGCCATCAGGGACATAAGGTCCAACCTGAGCGATCGTCTGATCCTCACCCTGACTTCAGATGCACGAGATCTCGGTTCAGGTCTGTAGATTGTGCCTGCCATGTCCTCACCCAGAAACCTAAGCCTTGCTTGTGTCCTCAGACTTCTGTACACAGACTACTGGCTCACAAGCCCTCCAGTTTGGCAATCCAGAACTACAATGCAGCACTCTACCTGCCCTGCAGAAGAAATACATTGCCCTCTGGGGCTACCTAGAAACCCCAAATGAAGATCAACCTGCACGACACTTGTCTATACCCAAAATATATAGGATGACCTGGGCAATAATGCCCTTTCTGACGCAGCCTGAGCCTGGACCTCCTAGGCCCACCCAGACAGCTGGCTACAAACTGAGAACTTCAGACCTCCAATGGCCTTAGGTCGTTATCCCTTCCCAACCTCAGTTTTCAGGCTTCAGAACCTAGACCTTATCTCCAATCACTGCCCAGGTTTGAAAATGATGCAGAAATCAGAACTCCTTCCCGATGGCAGGAAAACTTGTGGTTGGCTTGTTGTCCAACGTTCAGTGTAGTGGAAATCAGTGTGTCCCTTGAGGCCCCGCCATTGCTCGCGGCCCAGATAGGTAGCAAACACACATTGTGACCCTCAGCCTTAGCCCAGTCCTCAGGTAAGGCCTCTCAGTGGCTGGATGAAGAGACAGCATATTGGGCTTGCCATGCCTATAGGCCCCAATTTTTAACCATAGTTCGTGTTGTCCCTTAACTCTTCCCCAGGGCTCTGCTTTGGAATTCTTCTTTTGGTGGGACACCTGATGTAACAACCCTTAAAGGAGTCGTCCATCAAACAGATTCACGATAAACAATTGGGATCTGGCCAAATCCACAGAGAGCAAGATTCGTCCATGACCCATGAGGCCTCCTCGACATTCCACGTCCATCGCTGATACAAAATCCAGAGAATAAAGCCTAAGCAAGCGCCTCAGACTCGCACTATCTTCATATCCTGAAGATGTCTTCTCATGGTTTGTAGATCGGGCCTGCCATACCTACGTCCCCAAACAAAAGCTGAGTTTGTGTTTTCAGACTTCTGTCCTGAAAGTCCTGGGCACATACCCTCCAGGCTGGGGACCCTGGAGCCACACATTAGGACTGTGACTACCCAATCCATGGGAATTCTGCCCATTCCATTGTCTAAAATCGTACAAGTTAGGAGAACCCTCCAAATTCCCTGAGGCCATCCCAATAGTATAGGTCGCCCGGGACAAAAAAGGTCAGTCTGACACCAGCTGAGCATCTAACTCCACTCATACCCTAGAAGGATGTCCCCAGAGAAGAAGATTGAACCAGACAGGACTCTAATCCAAAATCAGATCCATTGCTTTGGTTTAAAGGCATGTCTCCTCAAAACCCTGGATTCCAATACAAGCATTGGGGTTTTCCTGAGGCACCCATCAAAACAAACCTCGTCTCCACATGGAAACTTGTGCATGGGAGCTATGTCAAAAGCTGAGGAGAATACTTCAGGGTACCGGTGCCACCGCCCCATTCCAAGGCCCTCATGGACACAAACACACATTAGACCCATCCTCAGGAAAGTTCATTTCAACACAGCCACCCCGGTTGCTCCCACAGAGCCATCAGATCTAAACTGTCTTGTCCCTAGGAGACAATTGGAATGCGAGGCGGGCTTCCCAGGCATCCATCCTCGAACGTTGGTCTGGACTCATCCATATGGGATGTCCTGGAGCTGTCCAACAGGTCTCAATTGTCCCGCAGAAGGAATCCTTGGAGGGGGCATCCCACCACTCCCAACGTGTGAAAACCTCCACGCTCGAGAATCCGCTCCCTTCATGAAGGGGCCGTCATGAACAGAAAATCCAAGCTGAGCCAACGTCTGATCCTCGCTCTGACTTCAGATGCATGAGATATTGCTTCAGATCTTCAGGGAGTACATGCCGTGCCCTGCCCTGAATCCCAAGTCTAGCTTGTGTTCTCAGACTTCCGTCCTCACACTCCTGGCCACGAAGCCCACAAGTTTGGCAATTCCGGACCATCATTGCAGCACTCTGCCTGCCCTCGAGAAACAAAATATTGCCCAATGAGCTGCCCGGGCATATTAAATGAGAATAAACCTACACGGCACTTGAATGTACCCAAATTATATAGTCTAACCTGGGCAGTAATGCACTGTCTGAAACACCCTGAGCCGGGACCTCCTGAGAAACACCCAGAAAGCTGACCGAACCCTGAGCCCATAAGACACGCCGTGGCCTTAGGTCATTATCTCTTCCCAACCTCAGTTTACAGGCTTCAGAACCTAGACCTTATCTCCAATCACTGCCCAGGGGTGAGTGTGATGCAGGAATCAGAACTCTTCCTTACCCATGGCAAGAAACCTTATGGTTGGCATGTTGTCCAAAAATCAGTGTAGGGGAAACCAGCATTCACCCTGAGGCCCCGCCCATTCTTGAGTGCAACGAGGGCATAAACACGCATTGTGACTCTCAGCGTGGAGTCCTGTCCTCTAGTACGTCCTCTCAGTGGCTAGACCATTAGATGCCATAATGGCTTGACATGTCCCTAGGCCCCAAATTTAAACCATATTTCTGGTTGTCCAATCGCCCCTCCCGAGGGCTCTACTCTGGAATCCCTCATTTGGTGAGGTTTGAAAAATCAGACAAAACAACAACAACAAAAAAAAAAAAACAAAAAAAAACGGACTTCTTCCATCCCACAGAATGACCCCACACTCTTTGGACGGGGCCAAACTCCCAGAGAGTAAGACTCGTCCATTTCCCATGAAATCACCCGGATATTCATGACCATGAATGGCACGATATCCAAAGATAAAAACTTGAGCAAGAGCCTCACACTCGCCCTTTTTTCATATCCCGAAGTGTTCTCCTAATGGTCTGTAGATCAGTCCTGCCATACCTATGACCCGAAACATAAGCCGAGATTGTGTATTCAGAAAACTGTCCAAACAGCCCAGGCCTACACACCCTACAGGCTTAGGCCCCTGGAGCCAACCTGAGGACAGTACTTGCCCTCTCCAAGGGAATTCTGTGTGCCCATTCCAATGGCCACAACACTACTAATAGAATAAACCTCCAAAGTCCCTGAGGCCATCCCAATAGTGGTGGCTTCCCAGGACAAACAGGAGCAATCTGAGAGCATCTGAGAATCTACCTGCACTCAGACTCGTCGACTGATATCCCCAGAGGTAAAAAGGAATTAACAGGCCCCTAGGCCCTAATCGGATCCATTGCTTTGGCTTCCAGGTATCTTCCTCAGAGGCCTGGATTTCTGTACCAGCATATGACTATTTTTTGACTCCCCCATCAGAACAAAACTCATCTACACATGGGAAACTTGCACGTGGGAGGTGTGTCAAAGCCTCTTTTTAGGAGAACCCTTCAGGGCCCCAGTGCCACCGCTTCATTCCAAGGTCTCCATAGACACAAAATCATATTAGGACACATGCACGGGAGAGTCCAATTCTTCTCAGCATATTCGTTTGCTCTGCGAGATCCAGCAGATCTAACTTGTCTTGTTGCTAGGACACAATTGGAATGCAAGGTGGCCTACTCCGCCATCCATCCTTAGAACCCCGCTCGGAATCATTGGCCTGGAGCCAACCAACAGGTCTCAATTTTCTTGCAGAAGAATATTTGCAGTTGGGAGCTTCTCACAACTCCCATCGTGAGAAATCCCCATGGCCTCGAGATACCCCCCCCTTCATGAAGCGGCCATCAGGGACATAAGGTCCAACCTGAGAAATAGTCTGATCCTCACCTTGACTTCAGATGCACGAGATCTCGATTCAGGTCTGTAGCTTGTGCCTGCCATGTCCTCACCCAGAAACCTAAACCTAGCTTGTGTCCTCAGACTTCCGTCCTCAGACTAATGGCCCACAAGCCCTCCAGTTTGGCAATCCAGAATTACAATGCAGCACTCTGCTTGCCCTCCAGAAGAAAACATTGCCCTCTGGGGCTCCCAAGAAACCCCAAATGAAGATCAACCTGCACGCCACTTGGCTGTACCCAAAATATATAGGCTGACCTGGGCATTAATGCCCTTTCTGACAGAGCCTGAGCCTGGACCTCCTGGCCCCAACCAAACAGCTTGCCGCTCACTGAGCACATAGGACCAGCCATTGCCTTAGGTCGTTATCTCTTCCCAACCCGGTTTTTAGGGTTCAGATCATAGACCTTATCTCAAATCACTGCCCGGGTTTGAAAATGATGCAGAAATAAGAACTCTTTCCCCATGGCAAGTAACCTTGTGGTTGGCATGTTGTTAAAGTTTCAGTGTCGTTGAAACCAGTGTGGCAGATGAGGCCCCGCCCATTCTTGCGGGCCACATTGGTCACAAACACACATTGTGACCCTCAGCCTGAGCCCAGTCCTCAGGTAAGGCCTCTCAGTGGCTGGATGGAGAGACAGCATATTGGGCTTGCCATGCCCCTAGGCCCCAAATTTTAACCATAGTTCGGGTTGTCCCTTCACTCTTCCCCAGGGCTCTGCTTTGGAATTCCTCTTTTGGTGGGACACCTGAGGTAACAAAAATGAAAGGCGTCCTCCCATCCCACAGATTGCTGGAAAACAATTGGGATCGGGCCAAATCCACAGAGAGCAAGATTCGTCCATGGCCCATGAGGACTCCCCAACATTCCACGGCCATCGCTGATACAAAATCCCGAGACAAAAGCCTGAGCACGCGCCTCAGACTCTCTCATTCTTCATATCCTGAAGAGTTCTTCAGATAAGAACCCACACGGCACTCGAAAGCACCCAAAATATATAGTCTAACCTGGGCACTAATGCTCTGTCTGACAACCTGACGCCGGACCTCGTGACCAACACCCAGACAGCTGACCGCACACTGAGTACATCAGACCCGCCATAGCCTTAGGTCATCATCTCTTCCCTACCTCAGTTTTCAGGCTTCAGAACCTAGAGCTTATCTCCAATCACTGCCCAGGGGTGACTGTGATGCAGAAATCAGAACTCTTCCTTACCCATGTCAAGAAACCTTGTGGTTGGCATGATGTCAAACGTTCAGTGTAAGAGAAACCAGCCTTCACCCTGAGGCCCCGCCCATTCTTGAGTGCGACGAGGGCATAAACACACATTCTGACCCTCAGTGTGAGTCCTGTCCTCTAGTACGTCCTCTCAGTGGCAGGCCCATTAGATGTCATAATGGGCTGGACATGTCCCTAGGCCCCAATTTTTAACCAGATTTCTGGTTGTCCAGTCGCCCCTCCCCAGGGCTCTACTCTGGAATCCCTCATTTGGTGGGACACCTGAGGTTCAAAAACAAAACAAAACAAATCAATAACAACAGAACAAGGGATTTCTTCCTTCCCACAGAATCACCCCAAACTCTTTGGACGGGGTCAAACCCCCAGAGAGTAAGACTCGTCCATTTCCAATGAAGTCACCCGGAAATTTCACGACCATGAGTGACACGATATCCAGAGACAAAAAACTTGAGCAAGAGCCTCACAGTCGCCCTTTTTTCATATCCCGAAGAGTTCTCCTCATGGTCTGTAGATCACTCCTGCCATACTTATACACGAAACATAAGCCGAGTTTGTGTTTTCAGACAACTGTCCAAACTGCCCTGGCCTACACACCCTACAGGCTCAGGCCCCAGGAGCCACATGACGACAGTGTTTGCCATCTCCAAGGGAATTGTATGTGCCCATTCCAATGGCCACAACCCTACTAATAGGATAAACCTCCAAAGTCCCTGAGGCCATCCCAATATTTGTGGCTTCCCAGGACAAACAGGAACAATCTGGGCCCATCTGAGCACCTACCCGCACTCAGACCCGTAGACTGATGTCCCCAGAGGTAAAAAGGAACGAACAGGCCCCTAGGCACCTATCGGATCCATTGCTTTGGATTCCAGGCATCTCTCCTCAGAGGCCTGGATTTCAATAATAGCATATGGCTGTTTCTTGACTCATCCATCAGAACAAATCTCATCTACACATGGGAAACTTGCACGATGGAGCTGTGTGAAAGCCTCTCTTTAGGAGAACAATTCAGAGCCCCTGTGCCACCGCTTCATTCCAAGGTCTCCATAGACACAAAATCATATTAGGACACATCCACGGGAGAGTCCATTTCAACTCAGCCTCTTCGGTAGCTCCCCAGATCCAGTAGATCTAACCTGTCTTGTTGCTTGTAGACAATTGGAATGCGAGGTGGGCTACCCAGCCATCCATCCTTAGATCTCTCCTCAGAATCGTTTCCTGGAGCTAACCAACAGGTCTCAATTTTCCTGCAGAAGAAACTTTGCAGTTGGGAGCTTCTCACAACTCCCATCGTGGGAAAACCCCCACGGACTCGTGATCCACCCCCCCTTCAAGAAGGGGCCATCAGGGACCGAATGCCCCACGAGAGCGATCGTCTGATCCTCGGCCTGACATTAGATGCACGAGATCACGATTCAGGTCTGTAGATTGTGCCTGCCATATCCTCACCCAGAAACCTAGGCCTAGCTTGGGTTCTCAGACTTCCGTCCTCAGACTACTGGCCCACAAGCCCTCCAGTTTGGCAATCCAGAACTACAATGCAGCATTCTGCGTGACCTCCAGAAGAAAAACATAGCGCTCTGGGGATACCCAGAAACCACAAATGAGGATCAACCTGCATGCCTTTTGCCTGTACCCCAAATATATAGGCTGACATGGGCACTAGTGCCCTTTCTGACACAGCCTGAGACTGAAACTCCAGGCCCCATCCAGACACCTGGCCGCACACTGAGCACATCAGACCCGTCATGGTCTTAGTTCGTCATCTCTTCCAAACCTCGGTTTCAGGCTTCAGAACCTAGACGTTATCTCCAATCACCGCCCGGGTTTGAAAATGATGCAGGAATCAGAACTCTTTCCCCATGACAAGAAATCTTATGGTTGGCATGTTGTCCAAAGTTCAGTGTAGTTGAAACCAGTGTGGCCCATGAGGCCCCGCCCATGCTTGCGGGCCACATTGGTCACAAACACACATTGTGACCCTCAGACTGAGCCCAGTCCTCATGTAAGGCCTCTCAGTGGCTGGATGGAGAGACAGCATGTTGGGCTTGCCATTCCCCTAGGCCCCAAATTTTAAACATAGTTCGGGTTGTCCCTTCACTTTTCCACAGGGCTCTGCTTTGGAATTCCTCTTTTGGTGGGACACCTGAGGTAACAAACCTGAAAGGAGTCCTCCCATCCCACAGATTGCCGGAAAACGATTGGGATCGGGCCAAGTCCACAGAGTGCAAGATTCGTCCATGGCCCATGAGGCCTCCCCAACATTCCACGGCCATCTCTGATACAAAATCCAGAGACAAAAGCCTGAGCCCGTGCTTCAGACTCGCGCATTCTTCATATCCTGAAGTGTTCTTCAGATAAGAACCTATACGTCCCTCGAAGGCACCCAAAATGTATAGTCTAACCTGGGCACTAATGCACTGTCTGACAACCTGAGCCTGGACCTCGTGACCAACACCCAGACAGCTGACCGCACACTGAGCACATCAGACCCGCTATAGCATTAGGTCATCATCTCTTCCCTACCTCAGTTTTCAGGCTTCAGAACCTAGACCTTATCTCCAATCACTGCCCAGGGGTGACTGTGATGCAGAAATCAGAACTCTTCCTTACCCATGGCAAGAAACCTTGTGGTTGGCATGTTGTCCAACGTTCAGTGTAGGAGAAACCAGCATTCACCCTGAGACCCCGCCCATGATAGAGTGCAACGAGGGCATAAACATGCATTGTGACCCTCAGCGTGAGTCCTGTCCTCTAGTACGTCCTCTCAGTGGCTGGATCATTAGATGTCATAATGGGCTTGACATGTCCCTATGCCCCAATATTTAACCAGATTTCTGTTTGTCCATTCGCCCCACCCAAGGGCCCTACTCTGGAATCCCTCATTTGGTGGGACACGTGAGGTTGAAAAACAGAAAAAAACAAATCAACAACAACAGAACACGGACTTTTTCCATCCCACAGAATGACCCCAAACTCTTTGGATGGGGCCAAACCCCCAGAGAGTAAGACTCGTCCATTTAACATGAAGTTACCCGGAAATTTCACGACCATGTGTGACACGATATTCACAGACAAAGACTTGAGCAAGAGCCTCACACTCGCCCTTTTTTCATATCCCGAAGAGTTCTCCTCATGGTCTGTAGATCAGTCCTGCCATACCTATGACCCTAAACTTAAGCCGAGTTTGTGTTTTCAGACAACTTTCCAAACAGCCCTGGCCTACACACCCTACAGGCTCAGGCCCCTGGAGCCAAACCTGACGACTGTGATTGCCCTCTCCAAGGGAATTGTATGTGCCCATTCCAATGGCCACAACCCTCCTAAGAGTACAAACCTCCAAAGTCCCTGAGGCCATCCCAATATTGCGGCTTCCCAGGACAAATAGGGCAATCTGGGCCCATCTGAGCACCTACTTGCACTCAGACCCTTAGAGTAATGTGCCCAGAGGTAAAAAGGAACGAACAGGCCCCTAGGCACCTATCGCATCTATTGCTTTGGTTTCCAGGCATCTCTCCTCAGAGGCCTGGCTTTCAGTAACAGCATATGGCTGTTTCTTGACTCACCCATCAGAACAAATCTCATCTACACATGGGAAACTTGCACGATGGAGCTATGTGAAAGCCTCTCTTTAGGAGAACCCTTCAGGGCCCCAGTGACACCGCTTCATTCCAAGGTCTCCAGACACATAATCATATTAGGACACATACACGGGACAGTCCATTTCAACTCAGCCTCCTCGGTTGCTCCCCCAGATCCAGCAGATCTAACCTGTCTTGTTGCTTGCAGACAATTGGAACGCGAGGTTGGCTACCCAGCCATCCATCCTTAGAACCCTGCTCAGAATCGTTGTCCTGGAGCCAACCAACAGGTCTCAATTGTCCTGTAGAAGAATCTAGCAGTTGAGAGCTTCTCAAACTCCCATCGTGGGAAAACCCCCTTGGCCTCGTGATCCACCACCCCTTCAAGAAGGGGCCATCAGGGACAGAATGTCCAACCTGAGTGAACTCTGATCCTCGCTGTGACATCAGATGCACGAGATCTCGATTCAGGTCTGTAGATTGATCCTGCCATATCCTCAAACATAAACCTAGGCCTAGCTTGGTTTTCAGACTTCCGTCCTCAGACTACTGGCCCACAAGCCCTCCAGTTTGGCAATCCAGAACTACAATGCAGCACTCTGCCTGCCCTCCAGAAGAAAAACATTGCCCTCTGGGGCTACCCAGAAACCCCAAATGAGGATCAACCTGCACGCCATTCGGCTGTACCCCAAATATATAGGCTCACCTGGGCACTAATGCCCTTTCTGACTCAGCCTGATCCTGGACCTCTGGGCCCCACCCAGACAGCTGGCCGCACACTGAGCACATCGGACCCGCCATGGCCTTACGTCTTCATCTCTTCTCAACCTCGGTTCTCAGGCTTCAGAACCTAGACCTTATCTCCAATCAAAGCCCGGGTTTGAAAATGATGCAGAAATCAGAACTCTTTCCCCATGGCAAGAAACCTTGTGGTTGGCATGTTGTCCAAGGTTCAGTGTCGTTGAAACCAGTGAGGCCCATGAGGCCCCACCCATGCTTGCGTGCCACATTCGTCACAAACACACATTGTGACCCTCAACCTGAGTCCAGTCCTCAGGTAAGGCCTCTCAGTGGCTGGATGGAGAGACAGCATATTGGGCTTGCCATGCCCCTAGGCCCCAATTTTTAACCATAGTTCAGGTTGTCCCTTCACTCTTCCCCAGGGCTCTGCTTTGGAATTCCTCTTTTGGTGGGACACCTGAGGTAACAAACCTGAAAGGAGTCCTCGAATCCCACAGATTGACGAAAAACAATTGGGATCGGGCAAAATCCACGGAAAGCACGATTCGCCCATGGCCCATGAGGCCTCCCCAACATTCCACGGCCATCGCTGATACAAAATCCAGAGACAAAAGTCTGAGCAAGTGCCTCAGACTCGCACTTTCTTCATATCCTGAAGATGTCTTCTCATGGTTTGTAGATCGGGCCTGCCATACCTACGTCCCCAAACATAAGCTGAGTTTGTGTTTTCAGACTTCTGTTCTCAAAGTCCTGGGCCACATACCCTCCAGGCTGGGGACCCTGGAGCCACACATTAGGACTGTGCCTACGTAATCCATGGGAATTCTGCCCATTCCATTGTCCAAATTCGTACAAATTAGGAGAAACCTCCAAAGTCCCTGAGGCCATCCCAATAGTATAGGTCGCCCGGGACAAAAAAGGGCAGTCTGACACCAGCTGTGCATCTACCTCTTTCATACCCTAGATGGATGTCCCCAGAGAAGAAGATTGAACCAGACAGGACCCTAGGCCAAAATCTAATCCATTGCTTTGGTTTACAGGCATGTCTCCTCAAAACCCTGGATTCCAATACCAGCATTGGGGTTTTCCTGAGGCACCCATCAGAACCAAACACGTCTCCACAAGGAAACTTGTGCATGGGAGCTATGTCAAAAGCTGAGGAGAATACTTCAGGGTCCCGATGCCACCGCAACCTTCCAAGGCACTCATGGACACAAACACACATTAGACCCATCCTCAGGAAAGTCCATTTCAACTCAGCCACCCCGGTTGCTCCCGCAGAGCCATCAGATCTAAACTGTCTTGTCGCTAGGAGAATTTTGGAATGCGAGGCGGGCTTCCCAGGCATCCATCCTCGACCGTTGGTCTGGACTCATCCATATGGGATGTCCTGGCACTGTCCAAGAGGTCTCAATTGTCCCGCAGAAGGAATCCTTGGAGGGGGCATCCCACCACTCCCAACGTGGGAAAACCTCCACGCTCTCGAGAATCCGCTCCCTGATGAAGGGGCCGTCATGAACAGAAAATCCAAGCTGAGCCAACGTCTGATCCTCGCTCTGACTTCAGATGCATGTGATATTGCTTCAGATCTTCAAGAGGTACATGCTGTGCCCTCGCCCTGAAACCCAAGTCTAGCTTGTGTTCTCAGACTTCCATCCTCACACTCCTGGCCCCGAAGCCTACAAGAGTGGCAATTCCGGACCATCATTGCAGCACTCTGCCTGCCCTCTAGAAAAAATATATTGCCTAATGAGCTGCCCAGGCACATTAAATGAGAATAAACCTACACGGCACTCGAATGTACCCAAATTATATAGTCTAACCTGGGCACTAATGCACTGTCTGACACAACCTGTGCCGGGACCTCCTGAGCAACACCCAGACAGCTGACCGCACACTGAGCACATCAGACCCGCCATGGCCTTAGGTCATCATCTCTGCGCTACGTCAGTTTTCAGGCTTCAGAACCTAGACCTTATGTCCAATCACTGCCCAGGGGTGACTCTGATGCAGAAATCAGGACTCCTGCTTACCCAAGGCAAGAAACCTTGTGGTTGCCATTTTGTCCTACGTTCAGTGTAGGAGAAACCAGCATTCACCATGACGTCACGCGCATTCTTGAGTGCGACAAGGGCATAAACACGCATTGTGACCCTCAGCGTGATTCCTGACCTCTAGTAAATCCTCTCAGTGGCTGGACCATTAGATGTCATAATGGGCTTGACATGTCCCTAGGCCCCAATTTTTAAACAGGTTTCTGGTTGTCCAATCACAACTCCGCAGGGCTCTACTCTGGAAACCATCATTGGGTGGGACACCTGAGGTTGAAAAACAAAACAAAACAAATCAACAACAACAAAAAAAACGGACTTCTTCCATCCCACAGAGTGACCCCAAAATCCTTGGACGAGGCCACACCCCCAGAGAGTAAGACTCGTCCATTTCCCATGAAGTTACCCGGAAATTTCACGACCATGAGTGACACAATATCTAGAGACAAAAACGTGAGCAAGAGCCTCACACTCGCCCATTTTTCATATCCCAAAGTGTTCTCCTCATGGTCTTTAGATCAGTCCTGCCATACCTATGACCTGAAACATAATCCGAGTTTGTGTTTTCAGACAACAGTCCCAACAGCTCTGGCCTACACATCCTACAGGCTTAGTCCACTGAGGCCAAACCTGAAGACTGTGTTTGCCCTCTCCAAGGGAATTGTATGTGCCCATTCCAATGGCCAAACCCTACTAAGAGGATAAACCTCCAAAATTCCTGAGGCCATCCCAATATTTGTGGCTTCCCAGGACAAACAGGGGCAATCTGGGCCCATCTGAGCACCTACCTGCACTCAGACCCGTAGACTGATATCCCCAGATGTATAAGGAACGAACAGGCCCCTAGGCACATATCGGATCCATTGTTTTGGTTGCGAAGCATCTCTCCTCAGATGCCTGGATTTCAATTACAGCATATGGCTGCTTCTTGACTCACCCATCAGAACAAATCTCATCTACACATGGGAAACTTGCATGATTGAGCTGTGTGAAAGCCTCTATTTAGGTGAACCCTTCAGGGCCCCAGTGCCACTGCTTCATTCCAAGGTCTCCATAGACACAAAATCATATTAGGTCACATCCAAGGGAGAGTCCATTTCAACTCAGCCTCCTTGGTTGCTCCCCCAGATCCAGCAGATCTGAACTGTCTTGTTGCTTGGAGACAATTGGAATGCGAGGTGGGCTACCCAGCCCTCCATCCTTAGAACCCTGCTCGGAATCGTTGTCCTGGAGCCACCCAACAGGTCTCAATTGTCCTGCAGAAGAATCTTTGCAATTGGGACCTTCTCACAACACCCATCGTCGGAAAATCCCCATGGCCTCGTGATCCCCCCCCTCAAGAAGGGGCCCTCAGGGACAGAATGTCCAACCTGAGTGATCGTCTGATCCTCGCCCTGACTTCAGATGCACGAGATCTAGATTCAGGACTGTAGACTGACCTGAAAAATCCTCACCCAGATAACTAGGCCTAGCTTGGGTTCTCAGACTTCCCTCCTCAGACTACTGGCCCACACGCCCTCCAATTTGGCAATTGAGAACTACAATGCAGCACTCTGCCTGCCCTCCAGAAGAAAAACATTGCCCTCTGGGGCTACCCAGAAACCCCAAATGAGGATCAACCTGCACGCCATTCGGCTTTACCCCAAATATATAGGCTGACCTGGGCACTAATGCCCTTTCTGACACAGCCTGAGCCTGGACCTCCTGGCCCCACCCAGACAGCTGGCCGCACACTGAGCACATCGGACCCGCTATGGCCCTTAGGTCGTCATCTCTTCACAACCTCGGTTTTCAGGCTTCAGAACCTAGACCTTATCTCCAATCACGGCCCGGGTTTGAAAATGATGCAGAAATCAGAACTCTTTCCCCATGGCAAGAAACTTTGTGGTTGGCAAGTTGTCCAAGAATCAGTGTAGTGGAATCCAGTGTGGCCCAAGAGGCCCCGCCCATGCTTGCGGGACACATTGGTCACAAACACACATTGTGACCCTCAGCCTGAGCCCAGTCCTCAGCTAAGGCTTCTTAGTGGCTGGATGGAGAGACAGCATATTGGGATTGCCATGACCCTAGGCCCCAATTTTTTACCGTAATTCGGGTTGTCCCTTCACTCTTCCCCAGGGCTCTGATTTGGAATTCCTCTTTTGGTGGGACCCCAGAGGTAACAAACCTGAAAGGAGTCCTCCCATCCCACAGATTGACGAAAAACAATTGGGATGGGGCCAAATCCACATAGAGCAAGATTCGTCCATGGCCCATGAGGCCTCCCCAATATTCCACGGCCATCGCTGATACAAAATCCATATTCAAAAGACTGAGCACGCACCTCAGACTCGCTCATTCTTCATATCCTGAAGAGTTCTTCAGATAAGAACCTACACGTCACTCGAAGGCACCCAAAATATATAGTCTAACCTGGGCACTAATGCACTGTCTGACAACCTGAGCCCGATCCTCGTGACCAACACCCAGACAGCTGACCGCACCCTGAGCACATCAGACCCGCCATGGCCTTAGGTCATCATCTATTCTCTACCTCAGTTTTCAGGCTTCAGAACCTAGACCTTATCTCCATTCACTGTCCAGGGGTGACTGTGATGCAGAAATCAGAACTCTTCCTTACCCATGGCAAGAAACCTTGTGGTTGGCATGTTGTCCAACGTTCAGTGTAGGAGAAACCAGCCTTCAGCCTGACGCCCCGCCCATTCTTGAGTGCGACGAGGGCATAAACACGCATTGTGACACTCGGCGTGAGTTCTGTCCTTTAGTACGTACTGTCCATGGCTGGACCATTAGATGTCATAATGGGCTTGACATGTCCCTAGGGCAAAATTTTTAACCAGATTTCTGGTTGTCCAGTCGCCCCTCCCCAGGGCTCTACTCTGGAATCCCTCATTTAGTGGGACACATTAGGTTGAGAAACAGAACAAAAGAAATCAAAAACAACAGAACAACGGACTTCTTCAATCCCACAGAGTGACCCCAAAATCTTTGGACGGGGCCAAACCCCCAGAGAGTAAGACTCGTCCATTTCCCATGAAGTCACCCGGAAATTTCACGAACATGAGTGACACGGTATCCAGAGATAAAAACTTGAGCAAGAGCCTCACACTCACCCTATTTTCATATGCCGAAGAGTTCTCCTCATGGTCTGTAGATCAGTCCTGCCATACCTATGACCCGAAACATAAGCCGAGTTTGTGTTTTCAGATAACTGTCCAAACAGCCCTGGCCTACACACCCTACAGTCTGAGGCCCCTGGAGCCAAACCGGACGACTGTGCTTGCCCTCTCCAAGGGAATTGTGTGTGCCCATTCCAATGGCCACAACCCAACTAAGAGGATAAACCTCCAAAGTCCCTGAGGCCATCCCAATATTTGTGGCTTCCCAGGACAAACAGGGGCAATCTGGGCCCATCTGAGCACCTACCGGCACTCAGACCCGTAGACTGATGTCCCCAGAGGTAAAAAGGCTCCTAGGCACATATCTGATCCATTGCTTTGGTTTCCAGGCATCTCTCCTCAGAGGCCTGGATTTCAGTAACAGCATATGGCTGTTTCTTGACTCACCCATCAGAACAAATCTCATCTACACATGGGAAACTTGCACGATGGAGCAATGTGAAAGCCTCTCTTTAGGAGAACCCTTCAGGGCCCCAGTGCCACCGCTTCATTCCAAGGTCTCCATAGACACAAAATCATATTAGGACACATCCACGGGAGAGTCCATTTCAACTCAGCCTCCTCGGTTGCTCCCCCAGATCCAGCAGATCTAACCTGTCTTGTTGCTTGCAGACAATTCGAATGCGAGGTGGGCTACCCAGCCATCTATCCTTAGAACCCTGCTCGTAATCGTTGTCCTGGAGCCAACCAACAGGTCTCAATTGTCCTGCAGAAGAATCTTTGCAGTTGGGAGCTTCTCACAACTCCCATAGTGGGAAAATCCGCATGGCCTCGTGATCCATTCCCCCCTTCAAGGAGGGACCATCAGGGACAGAATGTCCAACCTGAGTGATGGTCTGATCCTCGCCCTGAATTCAGATGCTCGAGATCTAGATTCCGGTCTCACCCAGACACCTAGGCCTAGCTTGGGTTCTCAGACTTCCGTCCTCAGACTACTGGCCCACAAGCCCTCCAGTTTGGCAATCCAGAACTACAGTGCAGCACTCTGCCTGCCCTCCAGAAGAAAAACATTGCCGTCTGGGCCTACCCAGAATAAATCAGAACTCCTGCTTACCATGGCAAGAAAACTTTTGATTACCATGTTATCATACGTTCAGTGTAGGAGAAACCAGCATTCACCCTGAGTCCCCGCCCATTCTTGAGTGCAAGGAGGGCATAAAAACGCATTGTGAATCAGCATGATTCCTGTCCTCTAGTACGTCCTCTCAGTGGCTGGACCATTAGATGTCATAATGGGCTTGACATGTCCCTAGGCCCCAATTTTATCCATATTTCTGGTAGTCCAGTCGCCCCTCCCCACGGCTCTACTCTGGAATCCCTCATTTGGTGGGGCACCTGAGGTTGAAAAACAAAGCAAAACAAATCAACAACCACAGAACAACAGACTTCTTCCATCCCACAGAATGACCCCAAACTCTTTGGGCGGAGCAAAACCCCCAGAGAGTAAGACTCGTCCATTTCCCATGAATTCAACCGGAAATTTCACGACCATGAGTGACACGATATGCAGAGACAAAAACTTGAGAAGAGCCTCACACTCGCCCTTTTTTCATATCCTGAAGAGTTCTCCTCATGGTCTGTAGATCAGTCCTGCCATACCTATGACCTGACACATAAGCCGACTTTGTGTTTTCTAACAACTGTCCAAACAGCTCTGGCCTACACACCCTAAAGGCTCAGGCCCCTGGAGCCAAACCTGACGACTGTGCTTGCCCTCTCCAAGGGAATTGTATGTGCCCACTCCAATGGCCACAACCCAACTAAGAGGATAAACCTCCAAACTCCCTAGGGCATCCCAATATTTGTGGCTTCCCAGGACAAACAGGGGCAATCTGGGCCCATCTGAGCACCTACCGGCACTCAGACCCGTAGACTGATGTCCCCAGAGGTAAAAAGGAACGAATAGACCCTAGGCACATATCCGATCCATTGCTTTGGTTTCCAGGCATCTCTCCTCCAGAGGAATGGATTTCAATAACAGCATATGGCTGTTTCTTGACTCACCCATCAGAACAAATCTCATCTACACATGGGAAACTTGCACGATGGAGCTTTGTGAAAGCCTCTCTTTACGAGAACCCTTCAGGGCCCCAGTGCCTCCGCTTCATTCCAAGGTCTCCATAGACATATTATCATATTAGGACACATCCACGGGAGAGTCCATTTCAACACAGCCTCCTCGGTTGCTCCCCCAGATCCAGCAGATCTAAGCTGTCTTGTTGCTTGCAGACAATTGGAATGCGAGATGGGCTACCCAGCCATCCATCCTTAGAACCCTGTTCGGAATCGTTGTCCTGGAGCCAACCAACAGGTCCCAATTGTCCTGCAGAAGAATCTTTGCAGTTGGGAGCTTCTCACAACTCCCATCGAGGGAAAACCCCCATGGCCTCTTGATCTATCCCCCCTTCAAGAAGGGGCCATCAGGGACAGAATGTCCAACCTGAGCGATCCTCTGATTCTCGCCCTGCCTTCAGATGCACGAAATCTAGATTCAGGTCTCACCCAGAAACCTAGGCCTAGCTTGGGTTCTCAGACTTCCGTCCTCAGACTACTGGCCCACAAGACCTCCAGTTTGGCAATCCAGAACTACAGTGCAGCACTCTGCCTGCCCTCCAGAAGAAAAACATTGCCGTCTGGGGCTAACCAGAAATCCCAGTGAGATTCAACCTGCACGCCATTCGGCTGTACCCCAAATACATAGGCTGACCTGGGCACTAATGCCCTTTCTGAGACATCTGAGACTGGACCTCCTGGCCCCACCCAGACAACTGGCCGCACACTGAGCTCATATGACCTGCCATGGCCTTAGGACTTCATCTCTTCTCAATCTCGGGTTTCAGGCTTCAGAACCTAGACATTATCTCCAATCACGGCCCGGGTTTGAAAATGATGCAGAAATCAGACGCTTTCCCCATGGCAAGAAAACTTGTGGTTGGCATGTTGTCCAAGGTTCAGTGTACTGGAACCAGTGTGGCCCATGAGGCCCCGCCCATGCTTGCGGGCCACATTGGTCACAAACACACATTGTGACCCTCAGCCTGAGCCCAGTTCTCAGGTAAGGCCTATAAGTGGCTGGTTGGAGAGACAGCATATTGGGCTTGCCATGCCCCTAGGCCCCAATTTTTAACCATAGTTCGGGTTGTCCCTTCACTCTTCCCCAGGGCTCTGATTTGGAATTCCTCTTTTGGTCGGACACTTTAGGTAACAAACCTAAAAGGAGTCCTCCCATCCCACAGATTGACGAAAAACAATTGTGATCGGGCCATGTCCACAGAGAGCAAGAATCGTCCATGGCCCATGAGGCCTCGCCAACATTCCACGGCCATCGCTGATACAAAATCCAGAGACAAAAGCCTGAGCACGCGCCTCAGACTCGCTCATTCTTCATATCCTGAAGAGTTCTTCAGATAAGAACCTCCACGTCACTCGAAGGCACCCAAAATATATAGTCTAACCTGGGCACTAATGCACTGTCTGACAACCTGAGCCCGGACGTCGTGACCAACACCCAGACAGCTGAACGCACACTGAGGACATCAGACACGCCATTGCTTAGGTCATCATCTCTTACCTACCTCAGTTTTCAGTCTTCAAAACCTAGACCTTATGTCCAATCACTGCCCAGGGGTGACTATGATGCAGAAATCAGAACTCTTCCTTACCCAAGGCAAGAAACCATGTGGTTGGCATGTTGTCCAACGTTCAGTGTAGGAGAAACCAGCATTCACCCTGACGCCCCGCCCATTCTTGAGTGCGACGAGGGCATAAACACGCATTGTGACCCTCAGTGTGAGTCCTGTCCTCTAGTACGTCCTCTCCGTGGCTGGATCATTACATGTCATAATGGGCTTGACATGTCCCTAGGCCCCAATTTTTAACCAGATTTCTGGTTGTCCAGTCGCCCCTCCCAGGGCTCTACTCTGGAATCCCTCATTTGCTGGGACACCTGAGGTTGAAAAACAAAACCAAACAAATAAATAACAACAAACAACGGACTTCTTCCATCCCACAGAATGACCCCAAACTCTTTAGACGGGGCCAAACCCCCCGAGAGTAAGACTCGTCCATTTCCCATGAAGTCACCTGGAAATTTCACGACCATGAGTGACACGATAACCAGAGATAAAAACTTGAGCAAGAGCCTCACACTCGCCCTATTTGCATATCCAGAAGTGTTCTCCTCATGGTCTGTAGATCAGTCCTGCCATACCTATGACCCGAAACATAAGCTGAGTTTGTGTTTTCTAACAACTGTCCAAACAGCCCTGGCCTATACACCCTACAGGCTTAGGCCCCTGGAGCCAAACCTGACGACTGTGCTTGCCCTCTCCAAGGGAATTGTGTGTGCCCATTCCAATGCCCACAACCCAACTCAGAGGATAAACCTCCAAAGTCCCTGAGGCCATCCCAATATTTGTGGCTTCCCAGGACAAACAGGGGCAATCTGGGCCCATCTGAGCACCTACCGGCACTCAGACCCATAGACTGATGTCCCCAGAGGTAAAAAGGAACGAACAGGCCCCTAGGCACATATCCGATCCATTGCTTTGGTTTCCAGGCATCTCTCCTCAGAGGAATGGATTTCAATAACAGCATATGGCTGTTTCTTGACTCACCCATCAGAACAAATCTCTTCTACACATGGGAAACTTGCACGTTGGAGCTGTGTGAAAGCCTCTCTTTAGGAGAACCCTTCAGGGCCCCAGTGCCACCGCTTCATTCCAAGGTCTCCATAGACATATTATCATATTAGGACACATCCACGGGAGAGTCCATTTCAACTCAGCCTCCTCGGTTGCTCCCCCAGATCCAAAAGATCTAACCTGTCTTGTTGCTTGCAGACAATTGGAATGCGAGATGGGCTACCAAGCCATCCATCCTTAGAACCCTGCTCGGAATCGTTGTCCTGGAGCCAACCAACAGGTCCCAATTGTCCTGCAGAAGAATCGTTGCAGTTGGGAGGTTCTCACAACTCCCATCGTGGGATAACCCACTTGGCCTCGTGATCCACGCCCCCCTTCAAGAAAGGGGCCATCAGGGACAGAATGTCCAACCTGAGCGATCGTCGGATCCTCGCCCTGACTTCAGATGCACGAGATCTAGATTCAGGTCTCACCCAGAAACCTAGGCCTAGCTTGGGTTCTCAGACTCCGTCCTCAGACTACTGGCCCACAAGCCCTCCAGTTTGGCAATCCAGAACTACAGTGCAGCACTCTGCCTGCCCTCCAGAAGAAAAACATTGCCGTCTGGGGCTAACCAGAAACCCCAATGAGATTCAACCTGCACGCCATTCGGCTGTACCCCAAATACATAGGCTGACCTGGGCACTAATGCCCTTTCTGAGACATCTGAGACTTGACCTCCTGGCCCCACCCAGACAGCTGGCCGCACACTGAGCTCATATGACCTGCCATGGCCTTAGGACTTCATCTCTTCTCAATCTCGGGTTTCAGGCTTCAGAACCTAGATATTATCTCCAATCACGGCCCGGGTTTGAAAATGATGCAGAAATCAGAACGCTTTCCCCATGGCAAGAAACCTTGTGGTTGGCATGTTGTCCAAGGTTCAGTGTACTTGAAACCAGTGTGGCCCATGAGGCCCCGCCCATGCTTGCGGGCCACATTGGTCACAAACACACATTGTGACCCTCAGCCTGAGCCCAGTTCTCAGGTAAGGCCTATAAGTGGCTGGTTGGAGAGACAGCATATTGGGCTTGCCATGCCACTATGCCCCAATTTTTAACCATAGTTCGGGTTGTCCCTTCACTCTTCCCCAGGGCTCTGATTTGGAATTCCTCTTTTGGTCGGACACCTGAGGTAACAAACCTAAAAGGAATCCTCCCAATCCACAGATTGACAAAAAACAATTGGGATCGGGCCAAGTCCACAGAGAGCAAGATTCGTCCATGGCCCATGAGGCCACGCCAACATTCCACTGCCATCACTGATACAAAATCCAGAGACAAAAGCCTGAGCACGCGCCTCAGACTCGCTCATTCTTCATATCCTGAAGAGTTCTTCAGATAAGAACCTCCACGTCACTCGAAGGCACCCAAAATATATAGTCTAACCTGGGCACTAATGCACTGTCTGACAACCTGAGCCCGGACGTCGTGACCAACACCCAGACAGCTGACCGCACACTGAGCACATCAGACCCGCCATGGCTTAGGTCATCATCTTTTACCTACCTCAGTTTTCAGTCTTTATAACCTAGACTTATCTCCAATCACTGCCCAGGGGTGACTATGATGCAGAAATCAGAACCCTTCCTTACCCAAGGCAAGAAACCATGTGGTTGGCATGTTGTCCAACGTTCAGTGTAGGAAAGAAACCAGCTTTCACCCTGACGCCCCGCCCATTCTTGAGTGCGACGAGGGCATAAACACGCATTGTGACCCTCAGTGTGAGTCCTGTCCTCTAGTACGTCCTCTCCATGGCTGGACCATTAGATATCATAATGGGCTTGACATGTCCCTAGGCCCCAATTTTTAACCCGATTTCTGGTTGTCCAGTCGCCCCTCATAGGGCTCTACTCTGGAATCCCTCATTTGCTGGGACACCTGAGGTTGAAAAACAAAACAAAACAAATCAATAACAACAGAACAACGGACTTCTTCCATCCCACAGAATGACCCCAAACTCCTTGGACGGGGCCAAAGCCCCAGAGAGTAAGACTCGTACATTTCCCATGAAGTCACCCGGAAATGTCACGACCATGAGTGACCCGATAACCAGAGATAAAAACGTGAGCAAGAGCCTCCAACTCGCCCTATTTTCATATCCCGAAGAGTTCTCCTCATGGTCTGTAGATCAGTCCTGCCATACCTGTGACCCGAAACATAAGCCGAGTTTGTGTTTTCAAACAAATGTCCAAACAGCCCTGGCCTACACACCCTACAGGCTCAGGCCCCTGGAGCCAAACCTGACGACTGTGCTTGCCCTCTCCAATGGAACTGTGTGTGCACATTCCAATGGCCACAACCCAACTAAGAGGATAAACCTCCAATGTCCGTGAGGCCATCCCAATATTTGTGGCTTCCCAGGACAAACAGGGGCAATCTGGGCCCATCTGAGCACCTACCGGCACTCAGACCCATAGACTGATGTCCCCAGAGGTAAAAAGGAACGAACAGGCCCCTAAGCACATATCCGATCCATTGCTTTGGTTTCCAGGCATCTCTCCTCAGAGGAATGGATTTCAATAACAGCATATGGCTGTTTCTTGACTCACCCATCAGAACAAATCTCATCTACACATGGGAAACTTACACGATGGAGCTGTGTGAAAGCCTATCTTTAGGAGAACCCTTCAGGGCCCCAGTGCCACCGCTTCATTCCAAGGTCTCCATAGACATATTATCATATTAGGACACATCCACGGGAGAGTCCATTTCAACTCAGCCTCCTCGGTTGCTCCCCCAGATCCAACAGATCTAACCTGTCTTGTTGCTTGCAGACAATTGGAATGCGAGATAGGCTACCCAGCCATCCATCCTTAGAACCCTGCTCGGAATTGTTGTCCTGGAGCCAACCAACAGGTCTCAATTGTCCTGCAGAAGAATCTTTGCAGTTGGGAGCTTCTCACAACTCCCATCGTGGGAAAACCCGCATGGCCTCGTGATCCACGCCCCCCTTCAAGAAGGGGCCATCAGGGACAGAATGTCCAACCTGAGCGATCGTCGGATCCTCGCCCAGACTTCAGATGCACGAGATCTAGATTCCGGTCTCACCCAGAAATCTAGGCCTAACTTGGTTTCTCAGACTTCCGTCCTCAGACTACTGGCCCACAAGCCCTCCAGTTTGGCAATCCAGAACTACAGTGCAGCACTCTGCCTGCCCTCCAGAAGAAAAACATTGCCGTCTGGGGCTACCCAGAAACCCCAAATGAGATTCAACCTGCACGCCATTCGGCTGTACCCCAAATATATAGGCTGACCTGGGCACTAATGCCCTTTCTGAGACAGCCTGAGTCTGGACCTCCTGGCCACACCCAGACAGCTGGCCGCACACTGAGCTCATATGACCTGCCATGGCCTTAGGTCTTCATCTCTTCTCAATCTCGGGTTTCAGGCTTCAGAACCTAGATATTATCTCCAATCACGGCCCGGGTTTGAAAATGATGCAGAAATCAGAACGCTTTCCCCATGGCAAGAAACCTTGTGGTTGGCATGTTGTCCAAGGTTCAGTGTACTGGAAACCAGTGTGGCTCATGAGGCCCCGCCCATGCTTGCGGGCCACATTGGTCACAAACACACATTGTGACCCTCAGCCTGAGCCCAGTCCTCAGATAAGGCCTCTCAGTGGCTGGATGGAGAGACAGCATATTGGGCTTGCCATGCCCCTAGGCCCAATTTTTAACCATAGTTCGGGTTGTCCCTTCACTCTTCCCCAGGGCTCTGATTTGGAATTCCTCTTTTGGTCGGACACCTGCGGTAACAAACCTACAAGAAGTCTTCCCATCCCACAGATTGACGAAAAACAATTGGGATCGGGCCAAGTCCACAGAGAGCAAGAATCGTCCATGGCCCATGAGGCCTCGCCAACATTCCACGGCCATCGCTGATACAAAATCCAGAGACAAAAGCCTGAGCACGCGCCTCAGACTCGCTCTTTCTTCATATCCTGAAGAGTTCTTCAGATAAGAACCTAAACGTCACTTGAAGGCACACAAAATATATAGTCTAACCTGGGCACTAATGCACTGTCTAACAACCTGAGCCCGGACGTCGTGACCAACACCCAGTCAGCTGACCGCACACTGAGCACATTAGACCCGCCATGGCCTTAGGTCATCATCTCTTACCTACCTCAGTTTTCAGTCTTCAAAACCTAGACCTTATCTCCATTCACTGCCCAGGGGTGACTATGATGCAGAAATCAGAACTCCTGCTTACCCATGGCAAGAAAACTTTTGATTACCAAGTTATCATACGTTCAGTGTAGGAGAAACCAGCATTCACCCTGAGTCCCCGCCCATTCTTGAGTGCAAGGAGGGCATAAAAACGCATTGTGAATCAGCATTATTCCTGTCCTCTAGTACGTCCTCTCAGTGGCTGGACCATTAGATGTCATAATGGGCTTGACATGTCCCTAGGCCCCAATTTTATCCATATTTCTGGTAGTCCAGTCGCCCTTCCCCACGGCTCTACTCTGGAATCCCTCATTTGGTGGGGCACCTGAGGTTGAAAACCAAAGCAAAACAAATCAACAACAACAGAACAACAGACTTCTTCCATCCCACAGAATGACCCCAAACTCTGTGGACGGGGTAAAACCCCCAGAGAGTAAGACTCGTCCATTTCCCATGAATTCAACCGGAAATTTCACGACCATGAGTGACACGATAATCAGAGATAAAAACGTGAGCAAGAGCCTCACACTCGCCCTATTTTCATATCCCGAAGAGTTCTCCTCATGGTCTGTAGATCAGTCCTGCCATACCTATGACCCGAAACATAAGCCGAGTTTGTGTTTTCAAACAACTGTCCAAACAGCCCTGGCCTACACACCCTACAGGCTCAGGCCCCTGGAGCCAAACCTGACGACTGTGCTTGCCCTCTCCAAGGGAATTGTGTGTGCCCATTCCAATGGCCACAACCCAATTCAGAGGATAAACCTCCAACGTCCTTGAGGCCATCCCAATATTTGTGGCTTCCCAGGACAAACAGGGGCAATCTGGGCCCATCTGAGCACCTACCGGCACTCAGACCCATAGACTGATGTCCCCAGAGGTAAAAAGGAACGAACAGGCCCCTAGGCACATATCCGATCCATTGCTTTGGTTTCCAGGCATCTCTCCTCAGAGGAATGGATTTCAATAACAGCATATGGCTGTTTCTTGACTCACCCATCAGAACAAATCTCTTCTACACATGGGAAACTTGCACGTTGGAGCTGTGTGAAAGCCTCTCTTTAGGAGAACCCTTCAGGGCCCCAGTGCCACCGCTTCATTCCAAGGTCTCCATAGACATATTATCATATTAGGACACATCCACGGGAGAGTCCATTTCAACTCAGCCTCCTCGGTTGCTCCCCCAGATCCAACAGATCTAACCTGTCTTGTTGCTTGCCCACAATTGGAATGCGAGATGGGCTACCCAGCCATCCATCCTTAGAACCCTGCTCGGAATCGTTGTCCTGGAGCCAACCAACAGGTCCCAATTGTCCTGCAGAAGAATCTTTGCAGTTGGGAAGTTCTCACAACTCCCATCGTGGGAAAACCCACATGGCCTCGTGATCCACGCCCCCCTTCAAGAAGGGGCCATCAGGGACAGAATGTCCAACCTGAGCGATCGTCGGATCCTCGCCCTGACTTCAGATGCACGAGATCTAGATTCAGGTCTCACACAGAAACCTAGGCCTAGCTTGGGTTCTCAGACTTCCGTCCTCAGACTACTGGCCCACAAGCCCTCCAGTTTGGCAATCCAGAACTACAGTGCAGCACTCTGCCTGCCCTCCAGAAGAAAAACATTGCCGTCTGGGGCTACCCAGAAACCCCAAATGAGATTCAACCTGCACGCCATTCGGCTGTACCCCAAATATATAGGCTGACCTGGGCACTAATGCTCTTTCTGAGACAGCCTGAGTCTGGACCTCCTGGCCACACCCAGACAGCTGGCCGCACACTGAGCTCATATGACCTGCCATGGCCTTAGGACTTCATCTCTTCTCAATCTCGGGTTTCAGGCTTCAGAACCTAGACATTATCTCCAATCACGGCCCGGGTTTGAAAATGATGCAGAAATCAGAACGCTTTCCCCATGGCAAGAAACCTTGTGGTTGGCATGTTCTCTAAGGTTCAGTGTACTGGAAACCAGTGTGGCCCATGAGGCCCCGCCCATGCTTGTGGGCCACATTGGTCACAAACACACATTGTGACCCTCAGCCTGAGCCCAGACCTCAGGTAAGGCCTCTCAGTGGCTGGATGGAGAGACAGCATATTGGGCTTGCCATGCCCCTAGGCCCCAATTTTTAACCATAGTTCGGGTTGTCCCTTCACTCTTCCCCAGGGCTCTGATTTGGAATTCCTCTTTTGGTCGGACACTTTAGGTAACAAACCTAAAAGGAGTCCTCCCATCCCACAGATTGACGAAAAACAATTGGGATCGGGCCAAGTCCGCAGCGAGCAGGAATCGTCCATGGCCCATGAGGCCTCGCCAACATTCCACGGCCATCGCTGATACAAAATCCAGAGACAAAAGCCTGAGCACGCGCCTCAGACTCGCTCATTCTTCATATCCTGAAGAGTTCTTCAGATAAGAACCTCCACGTCACTCGAAGGCACCCAAAATATATAGTCTAACCTGGGCACTAATGCACTGTCTGACAACCTGAGCCCGGACGTCGTGACCAACACCCAGACAGCTGACCGCACACTGAGCACATCAGACCCGCCATGGCTTAGGTCATCATCTCTTACCTACCTCAGTTTTCAATCTTCAAAACCTAGACCTTATCTCCAATCACTGCCCAGGGGTGACTATGATGCAGAATTCAGAACCCTTCCTTACCCAAGGCAAGAAACCATGTGGTTGGCATGTTGTCCAACGTTCAGTGTAGGAGAAACCAGCATTCACCCTGACGCCCCGCCCATTCTTGAGTGCGACGAGGGCATAAACACGCATTGTGACCCTCAGTGTGAGTCCTGTCCTCTAGTACGTCCTCTCCGTGGCTGGACCATTAGATGTCATAATGGGCTTGACATGTCCCTAGGCCCCAATTTTTAACCAGATTTCTGGTTGTCCAGTCGCCCCTCCCAGGGCTCTACTCTGGAATCCCTCATTTGCTGGGACACCTGAGGTTGAAAAACAAAAGAAAACAAATCAATAACAACAGAACAACGGACTTCTTCCATCCCACAGAATGACCCCAAACTCTTTAGACGGGGCCAAACCCCCAGAGAGTAAGACTCGTCCATTTCCCGTGAAGTCCCCCGGAAATTTCACGACCATGAGTGACACGATAATCAGAGATAAAAACTTGAGCAAGAGCCTCACACTCGCCCTTTTTTCATATCCCGAAGAGTTTTCCTCATGGTCTGTAGATCAGTCCTGCCATACCTATGACCCGAAACATAAGCCGAGTTTGTGTTTTCTAACAACTGTCCAAACAGCTCTGGCCTACACACCCTAAAGGCTCAGGCCCCTGGAGCCAAACCTGACGACTGTGCTTGCCCTCTCCAAGGGAATTGTGTGTGCCCATTCCAATGGCCACAACCCAACTAAGAGGATAAACCTCCAAACTCCCTGAGGCCATCCCAATATTTGTGGCTTCCCAGGACAAACAGGGGCAATCTGGGCCCATCTGAGCGCCTACCGGCACTCAGACCCGTAGACTGATGTCCCCAGAGGTAAAAAGGAACGAACAGGCCCCTAGGCACATATCCGATCCATTGCTTTGGTTTCCAGGCATCTCTCCTCAGAGGAATGGATTTCAATAACAGCATAGGGCTATTTATTGACTCAACCATCAGAACAAATCTCATCTGCACATGGGAAACTTGCACGATGGAGCTGTGTGAAAGCCTCTCTTTAGGAGAACCCTTCAGGGCCCCAGTGCCTCCGCTTCATTCCAAGGTCTCCATAGACAAATTATCATATTAGGACACATCCATGGGAGAGTCCATTTCAACACAGCCTCCTCGGTTGCTCCCCCAGATCCAGCAGATCTAAGCTGTCTTGTTGCATGCAGACCATTGGAATGCGAGATGGGCTACCCAGCCATCCATCCTTAGAACCCTGCTCGGAATCGTTGTCCTGGAGCCAACCAACAGGTCTCAATTGTCCTGCAGAAGAATCTTTGCAGTTGGGAGCTTCTCACAACTCCCATCGTGGGAAAACCCGCATGGCCTCGTGATCCACGCCCCCCTTCCAGAAGGTGCCATCAGGGACAGAATGTCCAACCTGAGTGATCCTCTGATCCTCGCCCTGACTTCAGATGCACGAAATCTAGATTCAGGTCTCACCCAGAAACCTAGGCCTAGCTTGGGTTCTCAGACTTCCGTCCTCAGACTACTGGCCCACAAGCCCTCCAGTTTGGCAATCCAGAACTACAGTGCAGCACTCTGCCTGCCCTCCAGAAGAAAAACATTGCCGTCTGGGGCTAACCAGAAACCCCAATGAGATTCAACCTGCACGCCATTCGGCTGTACCCCAAATACATAGGCTGACCTGGGCACTAATGCCCTTTCTGAGACATCTGAGACTGGACCTCCTGGCCCCACCCAGACAGCTGGCCGCACACTGAGCTCATATGACCTGCCATGGCCTTAGGACTTCATCTCTTCTCAATCTCGGGTTTCAGGCTTCAGAACCTAGACATTATCTCCAATCACGGCCCGGGTTTGAAAATGATGCAGAAATCAGAACGCTTTCCCCATGGCAAGAAACCTTGTGGTTGGCATGTTGTCCAAGGTTCAGTGTACTTGAAACCAGTGTGGCCCATGAGGCCCCGCCCATGCTTGCGGGCCACATTGGTCACAAACACACATTGTGACCCTCAGCCTGAGCCCAGTTCTCAGGTAAGGCCTATAAGTGGCTGGTTGGAGAGACAGCATATTGGGCTTGCCATGCCCCTAGGCCCCAATTTTTAACCATAGTTCGGGTTGTCCCTTCACTCTTCCCCAGGGCTCTGATTTGGAATTCCTCTTTTGGTCGGACACCTGAGGTAACAAACCTAAACGGAGTCCACCCAATCCACAGATATAAAATAAACAATTGGTATCGGGCCAAGTCCACAGAGAGCAAGATTCGTCCATCGCCCATGAGGCCTCCCCAACATTCCACTGCCATCGCTAATACAAAATCCAGAGACAAAAGCCTGAGCACGCGCCTCAGACTCGCTCATTCTTCATATCCTGAAGAGTTCTTCAGATAAGAACCTACACGTCACTCGAAGGCACCCAAAATATATAGTCTAACCTGGGCAATAATGCTCTTTCTGAGACAGCCTGAGTCTGGACCTCCTGGCACCACCCAGACAGCTGGCCAAACACTGAGCTCATATGACCTGCCATGGCCTTTGGACTTCATCTCTTCTCAATCTCGGATTTCAGGCTTCAGAACCTAGATATTATCTCCAATCACGGCCTGGTTTGAAAATGATGCAGAAATCAGAACGCTTTCCCCATGTCAAGAAACCTTGAGGTTGGCATGTTGTCCAAGGTTCAGTGTACTTGTAACCAGTGTCGCCCATGAGCCCCCGCCCATGCTTGCGGGCCTCATTGGTCACAAACACACATTGTGACCCTCAGCCTGAGCCCAGTCCTCAGGTAAGGCCTCTCAGTGGCTGGATGGAGAGACAGCATATTGGGCTTGCCATGCCCCTAGGCCCCAATTTTTAACCATAGTTCGGGTTGTCCCTTCACTCTTCCCCAGGGCTCTGATTTGGAATTCCTCTTTTGGTCGGACACTTTAGGTAACAAACCTAAAAGGAGTCCTCCCATCCCACAGATTGACGAAAAACAATTGGGATCGGGCCATGTCCGCAGAGAGCAAGAATCGTCCATGGCCCATGAGGCCTCGCCAACATTCCACGGCCATCGCTGATACAAAATCCAGAGACAAAAGCCTGAGCACGCGCCTCAGAATCGCTCATTCTTCATATCCTGAAGAGTTCTTCAGATAAGAACCTCCACGTCACTCGAAGGCACCCAAAATATATAGTCTAACCTGGGCACTAATGCACTGTCTGACAACCTGAGCCCGGACGTCGTGACCAACACCCAGACAGCTGAACGCACACTGAGGACATCAGACCCGCCATGGCTTAGGTCATCATCTCTTACCTACCTCAGTTTTCAGTCTTCAAAACCTAGACCTTATGTCCAATCACTGCCCAGGGGTGACTATGATGCAGAAATCAGAACTCTTCCTTACCCAAGGCAAGAAACCATGTGGTTGGCATGTTGTCCAACGTTCAGTGTAGGAGAAACCAGCATTCACCCTGACGCCCCGCCCATTCTTGAGTGCGACGAGGGCATAAACACGCATTGTGACCCTCAGTGTGAGTCCTGTCCTCTAGTACGTCCTCTCCGTGGCTGGACCATTACGTGTCATAATGGGCTTGACATGTCCCTAGGCCCCAATTTTTAACCAGATTTCTGGTTGTCCAGTCGCCCCTCCCAGGGCTCTACTCTGGAATCCCTCATTTGCTGGGACACCTGAGGTTGAAAAACAAAACCAAACAAATAAATAACAACAAACAACGGACTTCTTCCATCCCACAGAATGACCCCAAACTCTTTAGACGGGGCCAAACCCCCGAGAGTAAGACTCGTCCATTTCCCATGAAGTCACCTGGAAATTTCACGACCATGAGTGACACGATAACCAGAGATAAAAACTTGAGCAAGAGCCTCACACTCGCCCTATTTGCATATCCAGAAGTGTTCTCCTCATGGTCTGTAGGTCAGTCCTGCCATACCTATGACCCGAAACATAAGCTGAGTTTGTGTTTTCTAACAACTGTCCAAACAGCCCTGGCCTACACACCCTACAGGCTTAGGCCCCTGGAGCCAAACCTGACGACTGTGCTTGCCCTCTCCAAGGGAATTGTGTGTGCCCATTCCAATGGCCACAACCCAACTCAGAGGATAAACCTCCAACGTCCTTGAGGCCATCCCAATATTTGTGGCTTCCCAGGACAAACAGGGGCAATCTGGGCCCATCTGAGCACCTACCGGCACTCAGACATATAGACTGATGTCCCCAGAGGTAAAAAGGAACGAACAGGCCCCTAGGCACATATCCGATCCATTGCTTTGGTTTCCAGGCATCTCTCCTCAGAGGAATTGATTTCAATAACAGCATATGGCTGTTTCTTGACTCACACATCAGAACAAATCTCATCTACACATGGGAAACTTGCACGATGGAGCTGTGTGAAAGCCTCTCTTTAGGAGAACCCTTCAGGGCCCCAGTGCCACCGCTTCATTCCAAGGTCTCCATAGACATATTATCATATTAGGACACATCCACGGGAGAGTCCATTTCAACTCAGCCTCCTCGGTTGCTCCCCCAGATCCAACAGATCTAACCTGTCTTGTTGCTTGCAGACAATTGGAATGCGAGATGGGCTACCCAGCCATCCATCCTTAGAACCCTGCTCGGAATCGTTGTCCTGGAGCCAACCAACAGGTCCCAATTGTCCTGCAGAAGAATCTTTGCAGTTGGGAGGTTGTCACAACTCCCATCGTGGGATAACCCACATGGCCTCGTGATCCACGCCGCCCTTCAAGAAGGGGCCATCAGGGACAGAATGTCCAACCTGAGCGATCGTCGGATCCTCGCCCTGACTTCAGATGCACGAGATCTAGATTCAGGTCTCACCCAGAAACCTAGGCCTAGCTTGGGTTCTCAGACTCCGTCCTCAGACTACTGGCCAACAAGCCCTCCAGTTTGGCAATCCAGAACTACAGTGCAGCACTATGCCTGCCCTCCAGAAGAAAAACATTGCCGTCTGGGGCTACCCAGAAACCCCAAATGAGATTCAACCTGCACGCCATTCGGCTGTACCCCAAATACATAGGCTGTCCTGGGCACTAATGCCCTTTCTGAGACATATGAGACTGGACCTCCTGGCCCCACCCAGACAGCTGGCCGCACACTGAGCTCATATGACCTGCCATGGCCTTAGGACTTCATCTCTTCTCAATCTCGGGTTTCAGGCTTCAGAACCTAGACATTATCTCCAATCACGGCCCGGGTTTGAAAATGATGCAGAAATCAGAACGCTTTCCCCATGGCAAGAAACCTTGTGGTTGGCATGTTGTCCAAGGTTCAGTGTACTGGAAACCAGTGTGGCGCATGATGCCCCGCCCATGCTTGTGGGCCACATTGGTCACAAACACAAATTGTGACCCTCAGCCTGAGCCCAGTCCTCAGGTAAGGCCTCTCAGTGGCTGGATGGAGAGACAGCATATTGGGCTTGCCATGCCCCTAGGCCCCAATTTTTAACCATAGTTCGGGTTGTCCCTTCTCTCTTCCCCAGGGCTCTGATTTGGAATTCCTCTTTTGGTCGGACACTTTAGGTAACAAACCTAAAAGGAGTCCTCCCATCCCACAGATTGACGAAAAACAATTGGGATCGGGCCATGTCCGCAGAGAGCAAGAATCGTCCATGGCCCATGAGGCCTCGCCAACGTTCCACGGCCATCGCTGATACAAAATCCAGAGACAAAAGCATGAGCACGCGCCTCAGACTCGCTCATTCTTCATATCCTGAAGAGTTCTTCAGATAATAACCTCCACGTCACTTGAAGGCACCCAAAATATATAGTCTAACCTGGGCACTAATGCACTGTCTGACAACCTGAGCCCGGACGTCGTGACCAACACCCAGACAGCTGAACGCACACTGAGGACATCAGACCCGCCATGGTTTAGGTCATCATCTCTTACCTACCTCAGTTTTCAGTCTTCAAAACCTAGACCTTATGTCCAATCACTGCCCAGGGGTGACTATGATGCAGAAATCAGAACTCTTCCTTACCCAAGGCAAGAAACTAAGTGGTTGGCATGTTGTCCAACGTTCAGTGTAGGAGAAACCAGCATTCACCCTGACGCCCCGCCCATTCTTGAGTGCGACGAGGGCATAAACACGCATTGTGACCCTCAGTGTGAGTCCTGTCCTCTAGTACGTCCTCTCAGTGGCTGGACCATTAGATGTCATAATGGGCTTGACATGTCCCTAGTCCCCAATTTTTAACCAGATTTCTGGTTGTCCAGTCGCCCCTCCCAGGGCTCTACTCTGGAATCCCTCATTTGCTGGGACACCTGAGGTTGAAAAACAAAACAAAACAAATCAATAACAACAGAACAACGGACTTATTCCATCCCACAGAATGACCCCAAACTCTTTGAACGTGGCCAAACCCCCAGAGAGTAAGACTCATCCATTTCCCATGAAGTCATCCGGAAATTTCACGACCATGAGTGACACGATAACCAGAGATAAAAACGTGAGCAAGAGCCTCATACTCGCCCTATTTTCATATCCCGAAGAGTTCTCCTCATGGTCTATAGATCAGTCCTGCCATACCTATGACCCGAAACATAAGCCGAGTTTTTGTTATCAAACAACTGTCCAAACAGCCCTGGCCTACACACCCTACAGGCTCAGGCCCCTGGAGCCAAACCTGACGACTGTGCTTGCCCTCTCCAAGGGAATTGTGGGTGCCCATTCCAATGGCCACAACCCAACTAAGGGGATAAACCTCCAAAGTCCCTGAGGCCATCCCAATATTTGTGGCTTCCCAGGACAAACAGGGGCAATCTGGGCCCATCTGAGCCCCTACCGGCACTCAGACCCGTAGACCGATGTCCCCAGAGGTAAAAAGGAACGAACAGGCCCCTAGAAACATATCCGATCCATTGCTTTGGTTTCCAGGCATCTCTCCTCAGAGGAATGGATTTCAATAAGAGCATAGGGCTATTTCGTGACTCACCCATCAGAACAAATCTCATCTACACATGGGAAACTTGCACAATGGAGCTGTGTGAAAGCCTCTCTTTAGGAGAACCCTTCAGGGCCCCAGTGCCACCGCTTCATTCCAAGGTCTCCATAGACATATTATCATATTAGGACACATCCACGGGAGAGTCCATTTCAACTCAGCCTCCTCGGTTGCTCCCCCAGATCCAGCAGATCTAAGCTGTCTTGTTGCTTGCAGACAATTGGAATGCGAGATGGGCTACCCAGCCATCCATCCTTAGAACCCTGCTCGGAATCGTTGTCCTGGAGCCAACCAACAGGTCTCAATTGTCCTGCAGAAGAATCTTTGCAGTTGGGAGCTTCTCACAACTCCCATAGTGGGAAAACCCGCATGGCCTCGTGATCCACGCCCCCCTTCAAGAAGGGGCCATCAGGTACAGAATGTCCAATCTGAGTGATCCTCTGATCCTCGCCCTGACTTCAGATGCACGAAATCTAGATTCAGGTCTCGCCCAGAAACCTAGGCCTAGCTTGGGTTCTCAGACTTCCGTCCTCAGACTACTGGCCCACAAGCCCTCCAGTTTGGCAATCCAGAACTACAGTGCAGCACTCTGCCTGCCCTCCAGAAGAAAACCATTGCCGTCTGGGGCTACCCAGAAACCCCAATGAGATTCAACCTGCACGCCATTCGGCTGTACCCCAAATACATAGGCTGTCCTGGGCACTAATGCCCTTTCTGAGACATCTGAGACTGGACCTCCTGGCCCCACCCAGACAGCTGGCCGCACACTGAGCTCATATGACCTGCCATGGCTTTAGGACTTCATCTCTTCTCAATCTCGGGTTTCAGGCTTCAGAACCTAGACATTATCTCCAATCACGGCCCGGGTTTGAAAATGATGCAGAAATCAGAACGCTTTCCCCATGTCAAGAAACCTTGTGGTAGGCATGTTGTCCAAGGTTCAGTGTACTTGAAACCAGTGTGGCCCATTAGGCCCCGCCCATGCTTGCAGGCCACATTGGTCACAAACACACATTGTGACCCTCAGCCTGAGCCCAATTCTCAGGTAAGGCCTATAAGTGGCTGGTTGGAGAGACAGCATATTGGGCTTGCCATGCCCCTAGGCCCCAATTTTTAACCATAGTTCGGGTTGTCCCTTCACTCTTCCCCAGGGCTCTGATTTGGAATTCCTCTTTTGGTCGGACACCTGAGGTAACAAACCTTGAAGGAGTCCTCCCATTCCACAGATTGACAAAAAACAATTGGTATCGGGCCAAGTCCACAGAGAGCAAGATTCGTCCATCACCCATGAGGCCCCGCCAACATTCCACTGCCATCGCTGATACAAAATCCAGAGACAAAAGCCTGACAACGAGCCTCAGACTCGCTCATTCTTCATATCCTGAAGAGTTCTTCAGATAAGAACCTACACGTCACTCGAAGGCACCCAAAATATATAGTCTAACCTGGGCACTAATGCACTGTCTGACAACCTGAGCCCGGACGTCGTGACCAACACCCAGACAGCTGACCACACACTGAGCACATCAGACCCGCCATGGCTTAGGTCATCATCTCTTACCTACCTCAGTTTTCAGTCTTCAGAACCTAGACCTTATCTCCAATCACTGCTCAGGGGTGACTATGATGCAGAAATCAGAACTCTTCCTTACCCAATGCAAGAAACCTTGTGGTTGGCATGTTGTCCAACGTTCAGTGTAGGAGAAACCAGCATTCACCCTGAGGCCCCGCCCATTCTTGAGTGCGACGAGGGCATAAACACGCATTGTGACCCTCAGTGTGAGTCCTGTCCTCTAGTACGTCCTCTCCGTGGCTGGACCATTAGATGTCATAATGGGCTTGATATGTCCCTAGGCCCCAATTTTTAACCCGATTTCTGGTTGTCCAGTCGCCCCTCCCAGGGCTCTACTCTGGAATCCCTCATTTGTTGGGACACCTGAGGTTGAAAACCAAAACTAAACAAATAAATAACAACAGAACAACGGACTTCTTCCATCCCACAGAATGACCCCAAACTCTTTGGACGGGGCCAAACCCCCAGAGAGTAAGACTCGTCCATTTCCCATGAAGTCACCCGGAAATTTCACGACCATGAGTGACACGATAACCAGAGATAAAAACGTGAGCAAGAGCCTCACACTCGCCCTATTTTCATATCCCGAAGAGTTCTCCTCATGGTCTGTAGATCAGTCCTGCCATACTTATGACCCGAAACATAAGCCGAGTTTGTGTTTTCAAACAACTGTCCAAACAGCCCTGGCCTACACACCCTACAGGCTCAGGCCCCTGGAGCCAAACCTGACGACTGTGCTTGCCCTCTCCAAGGGAATTGTGTGTGCCCATTCCAATGGCCACAACCCAACTAAGAGGATAAACCTCCAAAGTCCCTGAGGCCATCCCAATATTTGTGGCTTCCCAGGACAAACAGGGGCAATCTGGGCCCATCTGAGCACCTACCGGCACTCAGACCCGTAGACCGATGTCCCCAGAGGTAAAAAGGAACGAACAGGCCCCTAGACACATATCCGATCCATTGCTTTGGTTTCCAGGCATCTCTCCTCAGAGGAATGGATTTCAATAAGAGCATAGGGCTATTTCTTGACTCACCCATCAGAACAAATCTCATCTACACATGGGAAACTTGCACGATGGAGCTGTGTGAAAGCCTCTCTTTAGGAGAACCCTTCAGGGCCCCAGTGCCACCGCTTCATTCCAAGGTCTCCATAGACATATTATCATATTAGGACACATCCACTGGAGAGTCCATTTCAACTCAGCCTCCTCGGTTGCTCCCCCAGATCCAGCAGATCTAAGCTGTCTTGTTGCTTGCAGACAATTGGAATGCGAGATGGGTTACCCAGCCATCCATCCTTAGAAGCCTGCTCGGAATCGTTGTCCTGGAGCCAACCAACAGGTCTCAATTGTCCTGCAGAAGAATCTGTGCAGTTGGGAGCTTCGCACAACTCCCATCGTGGGAAAACAAGCATGGCCTCGTGATCCACGCCCCCCTTCAAGAAGGGGCCATCAGGGACAGAATGTCCAACCTGAGCGATCGTCTGATCCTCGCCCTGACTTCAGATGCACGAGATCTAGATTCCCGTCTCACCCAGAATCCTAGGCCTAGCTTGGGTTCTCAGACTTCCGTCCTCAGACTACTGGCCCACAAGCCCTCCAGTTTGGCAATCCAGAACTACAAGGCAGCACTGTGACTGCCCTCCAGAAGAAAAACATTGCCGTCAGGGGCTAACCAGAAACCCCAAATGAGATTAAACCTGCACGCCATTCGGCTGTACCCTAAATATATAGGCTAACCTGGGCACTAATGCTCTTTCTGAGACAGCCTGAGTCTGGACCTCCTGGCACCACCCAGAAAGCTGGCCGCACACTGAGCTCATATGACCTGCCATGGCCTTAGGTCTTCATCTCTTCTCAATCTCGGATTTCAGGCTTCAGAACCTAGACATTATCTCCAATCACGGCCTTGTTTGAAAATGATGCAGAAATCAGAACATTTTCCCCATGGCAAGAAACCTTGTGGTTGGCATGTTGTCCAAGGTTCAATGTCGTTGAAACCAGTGTGGCCCATGAGGCCCCGCCCATGCTTGCGGGCCACATTGGTCACAAACACACATTGTGACCCTCAGCCTGAGCCAAGTCCTCAGGTAAGGCCTCTCTGTGGCTCGATGGAGAGACAGCATATTGGGCTTGCCATGCCTCTAGGCCCCAATTTTTAACCATAGTTCGGATTGTCCCTTCACTCTTCCCCACGGCTCTGCTTTGGAATTCCTCTTTTGGTGAGATACCTGAGGTAACAATCCTGAAAGGAGTCCTCCCATCCCACAGATTGACAAAAAACAATTGGGATTGGGCCAAATCCACAGAGAGTAAGATTCGTCCATGGCCCATGAGGCCACCCCAACATTCCACGGCATTCGCTGATACAAAATCCAGAGACAAAAGCCTGACAACGAGCCTCAGACTCGCTCATTCTTCATATCCTGAAGAGTTCTTCAGATAAGAACCTACACGGCACTCGAAGGCACCCAAAATATATACTCTAACCTGGGCACTTATGCACTGTCTGACAACCTGAGACCGGACCTCGTGACCAAAACCCAGACAGCTGACCGCACACTGAGCACATCAGACCCAACATGGCCTTATGTCATATTCTCTTCCCTACCTCAGTTTTCAGGCATCAGAACCTAGAACTTATCTCCAATCACTGCCCAGGGGTGAATGTGATGCAGAAATCAGAACTCTTCCTTACCCATGGCAAGAAACCTTGTGGTTGGCATGTTGTCCAACGTTTGTGGAAGGAGAATCCAGCAATGACCCTGAGGCCCCGCCCATTCTTGAGTGCGAGGAGGGCAAAAACATGCATTGTGACCTTCATTGTGAATCCTGTCCACTAATACGTCCTCTCAGTGGCTGGACCATTAGATGTCATAATGGGCTTGACATGTCCCTAGGCCCCAATTTTTGACCAGATTTCTGGTTATCCAGTTGCCCCTCTCCAGGGCTCTACTCTAGAATCCCTCATTTGTTGGGACACCTGAGGTTGAAAAACAAAACAAAACAAATCAACCACAACAGAACAACGGACTTCTTCCATCCCACAGAATGACCCCAAACTCTTTGGACAGGTCAAATCCCCAGAGAGTAAGACTTACCATTTCCCATGATGTTACCCGGAAATTTCACGACTATGAATGACACGATATACAGAGACAAAAACTTGAGCAAGAGCCTCACTCTCGCCCTTTTTCATATCCCGATGATTTCTCCTGATGGACTGTAGATCATTTCTGCCATACCTATGACACGAAACATATGCAGAGTTTGTGTTTTCAGACAACTGTCCAAACAG
Organism: Mustela putorius furo; assembly: GCF_011764305.1. Lineage (NCBI taxonomy): Eukaryota > Metazoa > Chordata > Mammalia > Carnivora > Mustelidae > Mustela > Mustela putorius. The sequence continues at coordinate 42,990 of NW_025421626.1, forward strand.
CCCTGGCCTACACACCCTACAGGCTCAGGCCCCTGGAGCCAAACCTGACAACTGTGCTTGCCCTGTCCAAGGGAATTGTATGTGCCCATTCCAATGGCCACAACCCTTCTAAGAGGATAAACCGCCAAAGTTCCTGAGGCCACACCAATATTTCTGGCTTCCCAGGACAAACTAGGGCAATCAGGGCCCATCTGAGCACCTACGTGCACTAAGACCCGAAGACTGATGTCCCCAGAGGTAAAAAGGATCGACCAGGCCCGTAGGCACCTATTGGATCCTTTGCTTTGGTTTCCAGGCATCTCTCCTCAGAGGCCTGGATTTCAATAACAGCATATGGCTGTTTCTTGACTCACCCATCAGAACAAATCTCATCTACACATGGGAAACTTGCACAATGGAGCTGTGTGAAAGCCTCTCTTTAGGAGAACCCTTCATGGCCCCAGTGCCACAGCTTCATCCCAAGGTCTCCATAGGCATAAAATCATATTAGGACACATCCACGGAAACCCCAAATGAGGATCAACCTGCACGCCATTCGGCTGTACCCCAAATATATAGGCTGACCAGGGCACTAATGCCATTTGAAAATGATGCAGAAATCAGAACTCTTTCCCCATGGCAAGAAACCTAGTGGTCGGCATGTTGTCCAACGTTCAGTGTAGGAGAAACCGCATTCACCCTTAGGCCCCGCCCATTCTTCAGTGCGACGAGGGCATAAACACGCATTGTGACCCTCAGCGTGGGTTCCGTCCACTAGTACGTCCTCTCAGTGGCTGGACCATTAGATGTCATAATGGGCATGACATGTCCCTAGGACCCAATTTTTAACCAGATTTCTGGTTGTCCAGTCGCCCCGCCCAGGGCTCTACTCTGGAATCCCTCATTTGGTGGGACACCTGAGGTTGAAAAACAAAACAAAACAAATCAACAACAACAGAGCAACGCACTTCTTCCATCCCACAGAATGTCCCCAAACTCTTTGGACGGGGTGAAACCCCCAGACAGTAAGACTCGTCATTTCCCATGAAGTCACCCGGAAATTTCACGACCATGAGTGACACGATATCCAGAGACAAATACTTGAGCAGAGCCTCACACTCGCCCTTTTTTCATATCCCGAAGTGCTGACTTCATGGTCTGTAGATCAGTCCTGCCATACCTATGACCCGAAACATAAGCCGAGTTGTGTTTTCAGACAACTGTCCAAAGAGCCGTGGCCTACACACCCTACAGGCTCAGGCCCCTGGAGCCAAACCTGACGACTTTGATTGCCCTCTCCAAGGGAATTGTATGTGCCCATTCCAATGGCCACCAACCTACTAAAAGTATAAACCTCCAAAGTCCCTGAGGCATTCCCAATATTGGGGCTTCCCAGGACAAATGGGGCAATCTGGGCCCATCTGAGCACCTACCGGCGCTCATACCCGTAGACTGTGCCCAGAGGTAAAAAGGAACGAAGAGGCCCCTAGGCACCTATCGGATCCATTGCTTTGGTTTCCAGGCATCTCTCCTCAGAGGCCTGGATTTCAATAACAGCATATGGCTGTTTCTTGACTCACCCATCAGAACAAATCTCATCTACACATGGGAAACTTGCACGATGGAGCTATGTGAAAGCCTTTCTTTAGGGGAACCCTTCAGGGCCCCAGTGACACCGCTTTATTCCAAGGTCTCCATAGACACAAAATCATATTAGGACACATCCACGGGAATGTCCATTTCAACTCAGCCTCCACGGTTGCTCCCCCAGATCCAGCAGATCTAACCTGTCTTGTTGCTTGGAGACAATTGGAATGCGAGGTGGGCTACCGAGACATCCATCCTTAGAACCCTGCTCGGAATCCTTGTCCTGGTGCCAACCAAAAGGTCTCAATTGTCCTGCAGAAGAATCTTTGCAGTTTGGAGCTTCTCACAACTCCCATCGTGGGAAAACCCCCATGGCCTACTGATCCACCCCCCCTTCAAGAAGGGGCCATCACGGACAGATTGTCCAACCTGAGCGATCGTCTGATCCTCGCCCTGACTTCAGATGCACGAGATCTCGATTCAGGTCTGTAGATTGTGCCTGCCATATCCTCACCCTGAAATCTAGGCCTAGCTTGGGTTCTCAGACGTCTGTCCTCAGACTACTGGCCCACAAGCCCTCCAGTTTGGCAATCCAGAACTACAATGCAGCACTCTGCCTGCCCTCCAGAAGAAAAACATTGCCCTCTGGGGCTACCCAGAAACCCCAAATGAGGATCAACCTGCACGCCATTCGTCTGTACCCCAAATATATAGATTGACCTGGGCACTAATGCCGTTTCTGAAGCAGCCAGATTCTGGACCTCCTGGGCCGACCCAGACAGCCTGCCGCACACAGAGCACATCGGACCCCTCATGGCCTTAGGTCGTCATCTCTTCTCATCCTCGGTTGTCAGGCTTCAGAACGTAGACCTTATCTCCAATCACGGCCCGTGTTAGAAAATGATGCAGAAATCAGAACTCTTTCCCCATGGCAAGAATCCTTATGGTTGGCATGTTGTACAAGGTTCAGTGTAGTTGAAAACAGTGTGGCTCATTAGGCCCCGCCCATGATTTCGGGCCACATTAGTCACAAACACACATTGTGACCCTCAGCCTGAGCCCATTCCTCAGGTAAGGCCACTCAGTGGCTGGATGGAGAGACAGCATACTGGGCTTGCCATGCCTCTAGGCCCCAATTTTTAACCATAGTTCGGGTTGTCCCTTCACACTTCCCCAGGGCTCTGCTTTGAATTCCTCTTTTGGTGGGACACTTGAGGTTACAAACCTGAAAGGGGTCCTCCAATCTAACAGATTGACGGAAAACAATTGGGATCGGGCCAAGTGCACAGAGAACAAGATTCGTCCATGGCACATGAGGCCTCCCCAACATTCCACGGCCATCACTGATAAAAAATACAGAGACAAAAGCCTGAACACGCGCCTCAGACTCGCTCATTCTTCATATCCTGAAGAGTTCTTCAGATAAGAACTTACACGGCACTCGAATGCACCCAAAATATAGAGTCTAAACTGGGCACTAATGCACTGTCTGACAACCTGACCCGGACCTCGTGACCAACACCCAGACAGCTGACCGCACACTGAGCACATCAGACCCGCCATGGCCTTAGGTCATCATCTCTTCCCTACCTCAGTTTTCAGGCTTCAGAAAATAGACCTTATCTCCAATCACTGCACAAGGGTGACTGTGATGCAGAAATCAGAACTCGTCCTTACCCATGGCAAGAAACCTTGTGGTTGGCATGTTGTCCAACGTTCAGTGTAGGAGAAACCAGCATTCACCCTGAGGCCCCGCCCATTCTTGAGCTCGACGAGGGCATAAACACGAATTGTGACCCTGAGCATGAGTCCTGTCCTCTAGTACGTCCTCTCAGTGGCTGACCATTAGATGTCATAATGGGCTTGACATGTCCCTAGGCCCTAATTTTTAACCAGATTTCTGGTTGTCCAGTCGCCCCTCTGCAGGGCTCTACTCTGGAATCCCTCATTTGGTGGGACACCTGTGATTGAAAAACAAAACAAAACAAATCAACAACAACAGAACAACGGACTTCTTCCATCCCACAGAATGACCCCAAACTCTTTGGACGGGGCCAAACCCCCAGAGAGTAAGACTCGTCCATTTCCCATGAAGTCACCCGGAAATTTCACGACCATGGGTGATACGATATCCAGAGACAAAAACTTGAGCAAGAGCCTCACACTCGCCCTTTTTTCATATCCCGAAGAGTTCTCCTCATGGTCTGTAGATCAGTCCTGCCATACCTATGACCCGAAATATAAGCCGTGTTTGTGTTTTCAGACAACTGTCCAAACAGCCCTGGCCTACACACCCTACAGGCTCAGGCCCCTGGAGCCAAACCTGACGACTGTGCTTCCCTCTGCAAGGGAATTGTATCTTCCCATTTCAATGGTCACAACCCTACTAAGAGTATAAACCTCCAAAGTCCCTGAGGCCATCCCAATATTTGTGGCTTCCAGGACAAAAGGGGCAATCTGGGCCCATCTGAGCACTTTCCGGCACTCAGACCCGTGGACTGATGTACCCAGACGCAAAAAGGAATAAAGAGGCCCCTAGACACCTATCGGATCCATTGCTTTGGTTTCCAGGCATCTCTCCTCAGAGGCCTGGATTTCAATAACTGCATATGGCTGTTTCTTGACTCACCCATCAGAACAAATCTCATCTACTCAAGGGAAACTGCACGATGGAGCTATGTGAAAGCCTCACTTTAGGAGAACCTTCAGGGCCCCAGTTCCACCGCTTCATTCCAAGGTCTCCATAGACACAAAATCATATTAGGACACACCACGGGAGATTCCATTTCAACTCAGCCTCCTCGGTTGCTCCCCCAGATCCAGCAGATCTAACCTGTCTTGTTGCTTGGAGACAATTGGAATTTGAGGTGGGCTACCCAGCCATCCATCCTTAGAAACCTGCTCGGAATCCTAGTCCTGCAGCCAACCGACAGGTCTCAATTGTCCTGCAGAAGAATCTTTGCAGTTGGGAGCTTCGCACAACTCCCATCGTGGGAAAACCCCCATGGCCTACTGATCCACCCCCCCTTCAAGAAGGGGCCATCACGGACAGATTGTGCAACCTGAGCGATCGTCTGATCCTCGCCCTGACTTCAGATGCACGAGATCTCGATTCAGGTCTGTAGATTGTGCCTGCCATATCCTCACCCTGAAATCTAGGCCTAGCTTGGGTTCTCAGACGTCTGTCCTCAGACTACTGGCCCACAAGCCCTCCAGTTTGGCAATCCAGAACTACAATGCAGCACTCTGCCTGCCCTCCAGAAGAAAAACATTGCCCTCTGGGGCTACCCAGAAACCCCAAATGAGGATCAACCTGCACGCCATTCGTCTGTACCCCAAATATATAGATTGACCTGGGCACTAATGCCGTTTCTGAAGCAGCCAGATTCTGGACCTCCTGGGCCGACCCAGACAGCCTGCCGCACACAGAGCACATCGGACCCCTCATGGCCTTAGGTCGTCATCTCTTCTCATCCTCGGTTGTCAGGCTTCAGAACGTAGACCTTATCTCCAATCACGGCCCGTGTTAGAAAATGATGCAGAAATCAGAACTCTTTCCCCATGGCAAGAAACCTTGTGGTTGGCATGTTGTACAAGGTTCAGTGTAGTTGAAACCAGTGTGGCCCATGAGGCCCCGCCCATGCTTGCGGGCCACATTGGTCACAAACACACATTGTGACCCTCAGCCTGCGCCCAGTCCTCAGGTAAGGCCTCTCAGTGGCTGGATGGAGAGACAGCATATTGGGCTTGCCATGCCCCTAGGCCCCAAATTTTAAACATAGTTCGGGTTGTCCTTTCACTCTTCCCCAGGGCTCTGATTGTAATTCCTCTTTTGGTGGGACACCTGAGGTAACAAACCTGAAAGGAGTCCTCCCATCCCACAGATTGATGAAAAACAATTGGGATCGGGCAAATCCACAGAGAGCAAGATTCGTCCATGGCCCATGAGGCCTCCCCAACATTCCACGGCCATCGCTGATACAAAATCCAGAGACAAAAGCCTGAGCACATGTCTCAGACTCGCTCATTCTTCATATCCTGAAGAGTTCTTCAGATAAGAACCTACACGGCACTCGAATGCACACAAAATATATAGTCTAACCTGGGCACTAATGCACTGTCTGACAACCTGAGCCCGGAAATCGTGAACAACACCCAGGCAGCTGACCACACACTGAGCACATCAGACCCGCCATGGTCTTAGGTCATCATCTATTCCCTACCTCTGTTTTCAAACTTCAGAACCTAGACCTTATCTCCAATCACTGCCCAGGGGTGACTGTGATGCAGAAGCAGAACTCTTCCTTACCCATGGCAAGAAACCTTGTGGTTGGTTTGTGGTCAAACGTTCAGTGTAGGAGAAACCAGCATGCACCCTGAGTCCCCGCCCATTCTTGAGTGCGACGAGGTCATAAAAACGCATTGTGACCCTCTGCGTGATTCCTGTCCTCTAGTAAGTCCTCTCAGTGGCTGGACCATTAGATGTCATAATGGGCTTGTCATGTCTTTAGCCCCCAATTTTTAACCAGATTTCTGGTTGTCCAGTCGCCCCTCCCCAGGGCGCTACTCTGGAATCCCTCATTTTGTGGGACACCTGTGGTTGAAAAACAAAACAAAACAAATCAACAACAACAGAAAAACGGCCTTCTTCATTCCCACAAAATGACCCCAAACTCTTTGGACGGGGCCAAACCCCCAGAGAGTAAGACTCGTCAATTTCCCATGAAGTATCCCGGAAATTTCACGACCATGCGTGACACGATATCCAGAGACAAAAACTTGAGCAAGAGCCTCACACTCGCCCTTTTTTCATTTCCCGAAGAGTTCTCCTCATGGTCTGTAGATCAGTCCTGCCATACCTGTGACCTGAAACATAAGCCGAGTTTGTGTTTTCAGACAACTGTCCAAACAGCCCTGGCCTACACACCCTACAGGTTCAGGCCCCTGGAGGCAAACATTAAGACTGGGCTTGCCCTCTCCAAGGGAATTTTATGTGCCCATTCCTATGGCCACAACCCTACTAATAGTATAAACCTCCAAAGTCCCTGAGGCCATCCCAATATTTGTGGCTTCCCAGGACAAACAGGGGCAATCTGGGCCCATCAGAGCACCTATCGGGACTCAGACCCATAGACTGATGTCCCCAGAGTTAAAAAGGAACGAACAGGCCCATAGGCACCTATCGGATCCATTGCTTTGGTTTCCAGGCATCTCTCCTTAGAGATCCTTAGAACCCTTAGAACCCTGCTCTTGCATCGTTCCTTATTGGACATCCTTGAGCCATCCAGCAGGCCTCGACTGTCCCGCAGGAGTCCTTGTGCATGGACCACCTCACAACTCATATCATGGAAAGCTTCCAAGGTCAAATGAATCCCCCAATCTTCATGAAGGCGGATCATGTAAAGAAACTCCAACCTGAGCCAACGGCTGATCTTCGCCTTGACTTCAGATGCACGAGATCTTGACAGCTCTTCAGAGTGTACCTGCTGTGCCCTCACCCCAAAACCTAAGCATAGCTAGTGTTCTCAGACTTCCTTCCTCACTCTCCTGGACCACACGCCCTCCATTTTGGGATTTCCGATGACACAGTGATGCACTCTGCCTGCCCTCTAGAAGAAATACGTTGCCCTATGGGTCTACCCAGAAACCTCAAATGAGTATAAACCTGCATGCCACTCAACTGTACACCAATTATATAGTCTAGCCTGTGCACTAATGCCCTGTCTGATACAATCTGAGGCCTGAATTCCCAACCGACACCCAGACAGCTTGCTGTACACTGAGAACATCTGAACCGCCATGGCCTTAGGTTGCCATCTCTTTCCAACCTGGTTTTCAGGCTACAGAAACCTAGACCTTATCTCTACTCATTTCCCATGGGTGAACGTGATGCAGAAATCATAACTCCTCCTTCCCTCTCGCCAGAATCTTGTGGTTGGCATCTTATCCAAAGTTCAGTGTAGGACCCCTGTAGGGCCTACAGGAGTGTAGTAGGGCCCCTGAGGGTAGTGTTGTGTCCCTGAGGTCGTGCCCATGCTCAAGAGCTGCGGTGGGCACAAACACACATTGGGACCCTCAGTTTGAACCCTGTCCTCAAGTAAAGCCTCTCAGTGGCTGGACCATGAGCCCGCATATGGGGCCTGCCATGCCCCAAGTCACCCAATCTTAACCAGAGGTAGAGACATCTAGTCACCCCTACTCAGGGCTCTGCTATGGAATCCCTCTTTGGTGGGACATTTGAGGTAAGTAAACACAGAAAGGATTCCTCCCACCCACAGAATTACCCCAATCACTTGGGATCAGGCCCTCCCCAGATAGAAAGACTTTTCCATGGCCCATGAGGCCAACCCGACATTCCAAGGCCACGATTGACACAAAATCCAAATACATAAACCTCACCCTTAGGTCATAGCCCAAAAAATTCTCCACATAGTCTGTAGATCGGGCCTGCCATACATACGTCCCCAAACCTAAGCCGAGTTTGTGTTTTCAGACTTCATTCCTGACATCCCTGTCCCATACACCCTCCAGGCTGAGGCCACTGGAGCCACACCTCAGGACTGTGCCTGCTGTCTCCAAGGAAATTCTTCCCATTCCATTGGCCACAACCCTACAGATTAGGAGAAACTTCCAAAGTCCCAGAGGCCAATCCAATAGTGTAGGCCGCCTAGTACAAAGAGGGGTGATCTGTCACAAGCAGCACAACGACCTCAACTCACCCGTAGACAGATATCCCAAGAGAAAGGTATTAAACTGGACAGTCCCCTAGAATGTAATTGGTTCCATTGCTTTGTTTCTAAGCATCTCTCCTCCGAGGCCTGTTTTCCAATACCAGCATATGGGGGCTTCCAGAGATACCAAACAGAACAAATCTTGTCTCCACATGGGAAACTTATCCTTTGGAGCTCTGTAAAAACCTCCAGTTAGGAGAAACCTTCAGGTAACCGGAGCCACCGCCCTATTCCAAGGTCTCCATGGACACAAACCCGCATTATGACCATTCGGCAGGAGAGTACATTTCAACTCAGCCCCGTTGATTTCTCCCCCAGAGCCAGAATATCAAACCTGCCTAGTCGCTAGGAGACAACTTGAATGCAAAGCAGACTCTCTAGGCATCCATCGTGGAATCCTGCTCTGGCGCCATTCCATATGGGATGTCCTGGGAGCCTTCCAACATGTCTTGACTGTCCCGCAGAAGGAATCCTTGCAGATTGGAGCATCTCACAACTCCTATCGTGGGAAAACCTACATGGCCTCATGAGATGCTCCCCTTTATAAAGGGGCCATCATGGACAGAAACTCCAACCTGAGCCAACTACTGATCCATTGCTTTGGTTTCTATGTATCTCTCCTCAGAGGCCTGGTTTCCAATATCAGAATATGGGGGTTTCCTAAGGAAACAAGCAGAACAAATCTCATCTCCACATGAGAAACTTGCTCTTTGGATCTGTGTCAATACCTCAGGTTAGGAGGATCCGTCAGGGCGCTGGCACCATGGCCCAATTCCAAGGTCTCCAAGGACACAAACTTACATTATTATCCATCCTCAGGAGAGTCCATTTCAAATCAGCCCCCTCGGCTGCTCACCCAGAGCCAGCAGATCAAACCTGCCTTGTCACTAGGAGACAGTTGGAATGCGAGGTGAGCTGCCCAGGCATCCATCCTTAGAACCCTGCTCTGGAGAATTTCTTTATGGGACGTCTTGAATCCAACCAACCTGTCTTGACTGTCTCGCAGAATGAATCCTTGTGGTTTGAAGCATCACACAATCCCACTGTGAGAAAACCTCCATTTCCTCATGATGCCCCACACCTTCTTAAATGGGCCATCATGGACAGAAACTCCATCCTAGGCCAAAGTCTGATCCGCGCCCTGAATTCAGAAGCACGAGATCTCGATTCAGCACTTGAGAGTGTGCTTGCTGTGCCCTCACCCCGAAACCTAAGCCTAACTTGTGTTCTCAGACTTCCGTCTTCACAATCCTGGCCACACCCCTCCAGTTTGGCAATTCTGGAGACCAAATGCAGCACTCTGCCTGCCCTCCAGAAGAAAAATGTTGCCCTATAGGGCTAACCAGAAACGCCAAATGAGTAACAACCTGCATGCCACTCGACCATACCCCAATTATACAATCTAGCCTGTGCACTAAAGCCCTGTCTGACACAGCCTGAGGGCAGACCTCCAGTCCAACACCCAGACAGCTGGCCGTACACTGAGCATATCAAACCCACAATGGCTTTCGGCCGTCATCTCTACCCAACCTCAGTTTTCACCTTCAGAACCTAGACCTTATCTCCACTCACTGCTCAGGAGTGAACGGGATACAAGAATCAGAACTTCTCCTTCGCCATGGCAAGAAACCTTGTGGTTGGCATTTGGTCCAACGTTCATTGTAGGAGAAAGCAGCATGGACTATGAGGCCCCACCTATCCCTGAGGGCTACAATTTGCACACACATTGTGACCCTCAGCGTGAGCCCTATCCTCATGTAAATCCTCTTAGTGACTGGAACAACAGCCCACATATGGGGCTTGCCAAGCCCCTAGTCCCTCAATCTCAACCAGAGTTAGAGATGTCTAGTCACCCCTACTCAGGGCTCTGCTCTGGAATCCCTCTTTGGTAGAAAACCTGAGGTAAAAAAAAAAAAAATACAGAAAGGACTCTTCCCATCCACAGAATGATCCCAACCACTTGGGATCAGGCCAAATCACCAGAGAAAGACTTGTCCATGGCCCTTGAGGACACCCCGACATTCGACGGCCACCGTAGGCACAAAATCCAGAGACAAGAGCCTGAGCAAACGCCACATCTTCGCCCTTTGTTCATAGCCCGGAAAATTCTCACGGTCTGTAGATCGAGCCTTCATACATACATCCCCAAACCTAAGCTGAGTTTGTGTTTTCATACTTTTGTCCCCACACTCCTGGCCCTCACCATCCTTGCTGGGGCCCCTGGAGCCGACCTGATGACTGTGGATTCCCTCTCCAGAGGAATTCTGCCATTTCCATTGGCCACAACCCTATAGATTAGGAGAAACCTCCAAACTCCCCGAGGCCATCCCAATATTTTTGGCTGGCCAGGACAAACAGGGATGATCTTTCACAAGTTAGGAAACTACCTACACTCAGACCCAGAGACAGATATCCCCATAGAATAAGATTGAACTGGACAGGCACTTAGGCCCTAATCAGATCCATTGCTTTTGTTTCCAGGCATCTCTCCTCAGAGGCCTGGTTACCAATACCAGCATATGGGGGATTACTGAGGCACTCATAGAAAAATCTCGTCTCCACATAGGAAATGTACTCTTTGGAGCTCTATAAAAACCTCTGTTTAGGAGAATCTTTCAGGGCCCCGGATCAAGCGCCCCATTCCAAGGTCTCCATGGACTTAAACCCACATTATGATGTATCCTCGGTAGAGTCCATGTCATCTCATCCCCCTTGGTTTCTCCCCCAGGGCCTGCAGATCAAACCTGCCTTGTTGCTAGGAGACAACTAGAATGGGAGGCAGGCTGCCCAGGCATCCATCCTTAGAACCCTGCTCTGGATAACTTCCTTATGGGATGTCCTGGAGCCATCCAGCAGGTCTCGACTGTCCCACGGAAGGAATCATTGCGGTTTGGAGCATCTCACAATTCCCATCGTGGGAAAACCTCCATGGCCTCGTGACACTCTCCCCTTCATGAAGGGGCCGTCATGGACAGAAACTCCAACCTGAGCCAACGTCTGATCGTAGCTCTGTCTTCAGGTACACGGGATCTCGAATCATCTCTGCAGAGGGCTCCTGCCATCCCCTCACCTTGAAATCTAAGTCTGGCTTGTGTTCTCAGAATTTTTTCCTCACACTCCTGGCCCACAAGCCTTCCAGTTTGGGAATCCTGGAGCCACTATGTGGCACTGTGTCTTCCTTCCAGAAGAAAAACGTTGCCCTCTGGGGCTACCCAGTAACCACAAATGAGTACCAACCTGCACGAAACTCGACTACACCCCAATGATACAGTCTAGCCTGGGCACTAATTCCCTGTCTGACACAGCCTGAGCCTGCCCCTCCCAACCCACACTCAACAGCTGGCCGAACACTGAGCACATCAGTCACACCATGGCCTTAGGTCTTCATCTCTTCCCAACCTCAGTTTTCAGGCTTCAGAACCTAGACCTTAAATCCAATCACAGTCCAGGAGTGAAAGTGTTGCAGAAATTAGAACTCCTTCTTCCCCATGGCCAGAAAACTTGTGGTTGCCATATTGTACAACGTTCAGTGTAGGAGAAACCAGCATGGTACATTAGGCCATGCCCTGACTTGAGGGGCTTCTTGGGCACAAAAACACATTGTGAAACTCAATGTGAGCCCTATGCTCAAGGAAGGCCTCTCAGTGTCTCGACCAAGAGCCCACATATGGGGCTTGCCATGTTCTTAGGTCCCAATGTTAACCAGAGTTCTGGTTGTCCAGTCGCCCCTTCCCAGGACTCTACTGTGGAATCCCTCTTTTGGTGGTCCACCTGAGGTAAAAAAAAAAAAAAAAAATCAGAAAGGCCTCCTCCCTCCCACAGAATGACCCCAAACTCTTGGGATTCGGTCTAATCCCCAGAAAGGTAGCCTCATCGATGGCCCATGAGGACACCCGGACATTCCATGGCAATCGGTGACACATATCCGGAAAAAAATAAGCATGAGCAAGTACCTCACTTTCGCCCTTTGTTCATATCCCGAAGAGTTCTCCTCATGGTCTATATATCGGGCCGGTCATACCTACAGACCCAAACCTAAGTGGAGTTTGTGTTTTCAGACTTTTGTCCAAATAGCCCTGGACCACACACGCTCCACACTTGGGTCCCTGGAGCCACACCTCAGGACTGTGCTTCCCTTTCAAGAGAATTCTTCCCATTCCATTGGCCACAAACTTGCAAATTAGGAAAAACCTCCAAAGTTACCGACGCCATCCCAATAATGTAGGCCGCCCAGGAAAAACAGGAGTGATCTCAAACCAGCTGAGCAACTACCTCCACTGAGACAAAATAAGTCCCCAGAGAAGAATATTGAACCGGACAGGCCCCTAGACCCTAATCAGATCCATTGCTTTGGTTTCCAGGCATCTCTCCTCATTGGCCTCATTTCCAATACCAGCAAATGGTGGTTTCCTGAGGCACCAATAAGAACAAATCTCGTCTCCCCATGGAAAACTTGCTCATTGGAGCTTTTTTATCACCTCTGGATAGGAGAATCCTTCAGGGCCCTGGTGCCACTGCCCCATACCAAGGTCTCAATGGACTCAAACCAACATTAAGACCATCCTCAGGAAAGTCCATTCCAACTCAGCCCCCTCTGATGCTACCCCAAGCCAGCAGATCAAACGTTTCTTGTTGCTAGGAGACAATTGGAATTGAGGCTGTCTGCCCAGGCATCCATACTTAGAACCCTGTTCTGGAAAAATACCTTAGGAGACGTCCTGTAGCCATCCAACAAATCTTAATTGTCCCACAGTAGTAATCCTTGCAGTTTGGAGCTTCTCACAACTCTAATAGTGGGAAAACCCCCATAGCCTCATAATGCCACCCCCTTCATGAAGGGGCCAACATGGACAGAAACTCCAACCTGAGCCAAAGTCTGATCCTCGACCTGACTTCAGACTCATGAGATCTCAATTCAGCTCTGCAGTGTGTGCCTGCCATGTCCATTCCCCGAAACCTAAGCCTAGCTTTTGTTCTCAGACTTCTGTCCTCACTCTCTGGGCCAAAAGCCCTCCAGTTTGGGAATTCCGAAGCCACAATGCAGCACTCTGCCTGCCCTCCAGAAGAAAAACTTTGCCCTATGCTGCTAATAAGAAACCCCAAATGATTATCTAATGGATACCACTCGACTGTAAAGCAATTATACAGCCTACCCTGAATACGAATACCCTGTCTGGCACAGCCTGAGACAAGACATCCCAAACGACACCTAGACAGCTGGCTCCAACCTGGACACAAGGGACCCGCTATGGCTGTAGTTCGTCATCTCTTCCCAACCTCGGTTTTCAGGCTTCAGAACCTAGACCTTATCTCCAATCACTGCCCAGGGGTGAACGTGATGCAGAAATTGGAATTCCTCCTTCCCCATGGCCAGAAACCTTGTGGTTGGCATGTTGTCCAACGTTCAATGTGGGAAAACCTGCTTTGTCGGAAAGGCCACGCCAGTGCTTGAGGGCCGCCTAGGGCACAGACATGCATTGTGACCTGTAGCGTGAGTCCCGTATTAAAGTAACGCCTCTCAGTGGCTGGACCAAGATCCTGCATATGGGGCTTGTCATATCCATAGGCCCCCAGGCTTAACCAGAGAGCGAGTATTCCAGTTGTCAGTACCCACTGCTATGCTCCAGAATCCCTCTACTGGGGGGACACATGAAGCAGAAAACAGGACTCTTCCCTTCCCACAGAATGACCCCAAACTCTTGGGGGCTGGACAAACTACCAGAGAGGGAGACTTCTACGACCCATTAAACGGCCATTGTGGACAAAATATCCAGAGACAAAAGACTGAGCGACTGCCTCCCTCTCACCCTTCTTTCATATCCAGAGGAGCTCCCCTCACGGACTGTAGATCAGGCCTGCCATAACCTCGGCCCCAAACCTGAGCTGAGTTTGGGTTTTTGGATGTCTGTCTGCACAGCCGTGGCCCACACCGCCTCCAGGCTGGGGTCTCTGGAGCCACACCACAGAACTGTGCCTGCTCTCTCCTAAGAAACTGCCCGTGCCATTGGCCACACCTCTACAAAATAGTAGAAACCTCAAGGTCCCCAAGGGCATCCCACTACCGCAAGCCACACTGGACAAACAGGGGCATTATGACACCAGCTGAGCAACTACTACCTCCATGCAGACACACAGACTGATATCCGCAGAGACAGAAGATTGAACCAGACAGGCCCCTAGGCCCTATTATGAACTCTTGCTTTGGTGTCCAGGTATCACTCCTCAGAGGCCTGGGTTCGATGACCAGCATATGGGGCTATCCTGAGGCACCAGACAGAACACCTCTCATCTCCACATGGAAAGCTTCCTTGTTGGAGTTGTGTCAAACCCTTCGGGTTGGAGAATCCTGCAGAGTCCCTTAGCTACTGCCACATTCCAAGGTCTCCATGGCCACCAACCCACATTATGACTCATCCTCAGGAAAGTCCATTTAAACTCAGCCTTCTTGGTAGCTCACCCAAGAGCCCGCAGATTGAGCGTGCCTTGTCTCGACCAGGCAATGGGAAGGTTAGTTGGCGGTTCTCGACCTCACCCCAATTGGATTGTTCGGGTTGTCCATTCATCCCTCCCCAGAGCTCTGCTTTGGAATCCCTCTTTTGGTGGGACACCTGAGGTAACAAAACTAAAAGGACTCCTCCCATCCTTCAGATTGACCCCAAACAATTGGGACTGGACCAAATTCACAGAGAGGAAGTCTCGTCCATGGCCCATGTGGCCTCCCCGAGATTCCACAGCCAACGTTGACAACAAATCCAGAGACAAAAGTCTGAGCAAGCGCCTCACTCTCGCTCTTTTGTCCTATCCCGAAGAGTTCTCCTCATGGTCTGTAGATCGGGCCTGCCATACCTACTTCCCAAACCTAAGCCGAGTTTGTGTTTTCAGACTTCTGTCCCCACATTCCTGGCCCACAGACCCTTCAGGCGGGGGCCCCTGGAGCCACACATCAGGACTGTGCCTGTCCATACCACAGGAATTTTGCCCATTCCATTGTCCACAATCGTACAAATTAGGAAAAACCTCCAGTGTCCCCAAGGACATCTCAATAATGTAGGCCACCCAGGACAAACAAGGGTCATCTGAAACCAGCTGAGCATCTACCTCTACTCAGCGTAGATGGATGTCCCCAGAGAAGAAGATTGAATCAGACAGGCCTCTAGGCCTGAATCAGATTCACTGCTTTCGGTTACAGGTATCTCTCCTCAGAGGTCTGGTTTCCAATAATAGCTAATGGGGATTTCATGAGGCAGCAATCAGAACAAATCTCTTCTCCACATGGGAAAATTATCTTTGAAGATCTCTCAAAACCTCCAGTTAGGAGAATCCTTCAGGGCCTGTGTGCCACTGCCCCATTACAAGGTCTCCATAGACACAAAAACACATTAGGACCCATCCACAGGAGAGTCCATTTCAACTGAGCGTATTCGGTTGCTCCGCGAGATCCAGCAGATATAACTTGTCTTGTTGCTAGGAGACAATTTGAATGTGTGGTGGCCTACCTCGCCTTCCATCCTTAAAACCCTGCTCGGAATCGTTGGCCTGGAGCCAACCAACAGGTCTCAATTTTCCTGCAGAAGAATCTTTGCAGTTGGGAGCTTCTCAGAACTCCCATCGTGAGAGAACCCCCATGGCCCCATGATCCCCCCTCTTCATAAAGGGGCCATCAGGGACATAAGGTCCAACATGAGCGATCGTCTGATCCTCACCCTGACTTCAGATGCACGAGATCTCGGTTCAGGTCTGTATATTGTGCCTGCCATGTCCTCACCCAGAAAACTAAGCCTTGCTTGTGTCCTCAGACTTCTGTCCACAGAGTACTGGCTCACAAGCCCTCCAGTTTGGCAATCCAGAACTACAATGCAGCACTCTACCTGCCCTGCAGAAGAAATACATTGCCCTCTGGGGCTACCTAGAAACCCCAAATGAAGATCAACCTGCACGACACTTGGCTATACCCAAAATATATAGGATGACCTGGGCAATAATGCCCTTTCTGACACAGCCTGAGCCTGGACCTCCTAGGCCCACCCAGACAGCTGGCTACAAACTGAGAACTTCAGACCCCCCATGGCCTTAGGTCATTATCCCTTCCCAACCTCAGTTTTCAGGCTTCAGAACCTAGACCTTATCTCCAATCACTGCCCAGGTTTGCAAATGATGCAGAAATCAGAACTCCTTCCCGATGGCAGGAAAACTTGTGGTTGGCTTGTTGTCCAACTTTCAGTGTAGTGGAAACCAGTGTGTCCCGTGAGGCCCCGCCATTGCTCGCGGTCCAGATAGGTAGCAAACACACATTGTGACCCTCAGCCTTAGCCCAGTCCTCAGGTAAGGCCTCTCAGTGGCTGGATGAAGAGACAGCATATTGGGCTTGCCATGCCCCTAGGCCCCAATTTTTAACCATAGTTCGTGTTGTCCCTTAACTCTTCCCCAGGGCTCTGCTTTGGAATTCCTCTTTTGGTGGGACACCTGATGTAACAACCCTGAAAGGAGTCCTCCATCCAACAGATTGACGAAAAACAATTGGGATCGGGCAAAATCCACAGAGAGCAAGATTCGTGCATGGCCCATGAGACCTCCTCGACATTCCACGGCCATCGCTGATACAAATCCAGAGACAAAAGCCTAAGCAAGCGCCTCAGACTCGCACTATCTTCATATCCTGAAGATGTCTTCCCATGGTTTATAGATCGGGCCTGCCATACCTACGTCCCCAAACATAAGCTGAGTTTGTGTTTTCAGACTTCTGTCCTCAAAGTCCTGGGCCACACACCATCCAGGCTGGCGACCCTGGAGCCACACATTAGGACTGTGCCTACCCAATCCATGGGAATTCTGCCCATTCCATTGTCCAAAATCGTACAAATTAGGAGAACCCTCCAAGTCCCTGTGGCCATCCCAATAGTATAGGTCGCCCGGGACAAAAAAGGGCCATCTGACACCAGCTGAGCATCTACTTCCACTCATAACCTAGATGGATGTCCCCAGAGAAGAAGATTGAACCAGACAGGACCTAGGCCAAAATCGGATCCATTGCTTTGATTTACAGGCATGTCTCCTCAAAACCCTGAATTTCAATACCAGCATTGGGGTTTTCCTGAGGCACCCATCAGAACAAACCTCGTCTCCACAAGGAAACTTGTGCATGTGAGCTATGTCAAAAGCTTAGGAGAATACTTCAGGGTCCCGGTGCCACCGCCCCATTCCAAGGCCCTCATGGACACAAACACACATTAGACCCATCCTCAGGAAAGTCCATTTCAACTCAGCCACCCCGGTTCCTTCCGCAGAGCCATCAGATCTAAACTCTCTTGTCGCTAGGAGACAATCGGAATGCTAGGCGGGCTTCCCAGGTATCCATCCTCGAACTTTGGTCTGGACTCATACATATGGGATGTCCTGGAGCTGTCCAACAGGTCTCAATTGTCCCGCAGAAGGAATCCTTGGAGGGGGCATCCCACCACTCCCAAAGTGGGAAAACCTACACAGCCTCGAGATTCCGCTCCCTTTATGAAGGGGCCGTCATGAACAGAAAATCCAAGCTGAGCCAACGTCTGATACTCGCTCTGACTTCAGATGCATGAGATATTGCTTCAGATCTTCAGGGGGTACATGCCGTGCCCTCGCCCTGAAACTGAAGTCTAGCTGTCCCTAGGACCCAATTTTAACCAGATTTCTGGTTGTCCAATCGCCCCTCCCCAGGGCTCTACTCTGGAATCCCTCATTTGGTGGGACCCCTGAGTTTGAAAAACAAAACAAAACAAAACAACAACAACAACAAAAAACGGACTTCTTCCATCCCACAGAATGACCCCAAACTCTTTGGATTGGGCCAAACCCCCAGGGAGTAAGACTCGTCCATTTCCCTTGAATTCACCCGGAAATTTCATGACCATGAATGGCATGATATCCAGAGATAAATACTTGAGCAAGAGCCTCACACTCACCCTTTTATCATATCCCAAAGAGTTCTCCTCATGGTCTGTAGATCAGACCTGCCATACCTATGACCCGAAACATAAGCCGAGTTTGTGTTTTCAGACAACTGTCCAAACAGCCCTGGCCTACACAGCCTACCGGCTTAGGCCCCTGGAGCCAAGCTGAGGACTGTACTTGCCCTCTCCAAGGGAATTCAGTGTGCCCATTCCAATGGCCACAACGCTACTAATAGGATAAACCTCCAAAGTCCCTGAGGCCATCCCAATAGTGGTGGCTTCCCAGGACAAACAGGAGCAATCTGAGATCATCTGTGAACGTACCTGCACTCAGACTTTTAGACTGACATCCCCAGAGGTAAAAAGGAACGAACAGGCCCCTAGGCCCTAATCGGATCCATTGCTTTAGTTTCCAGGCATCTCTCCTCAGAGTCCTGGATTTCAGTACCAGCATATGGCTGTTTCTTGACTCACCCACCAGAACAAATCTCATCTACACATGGGAAACTTGCATGTGGGAGTGATGTCAAAGCCTCTGTTTAGGAGAACCCTTAATGGCCCCAGTGCCACCGCGTCATTCCAAGGTATCCATAGACACAAAAACACATTAGGACCCATCCACAGGAGAGTCCATTTCAACTCAGCGTATTCGGTTGCTCTGCGAGATCTAGCAGATCTAACTTGTCTTGTTGCTAGGAGACAATTGGAATGCGAGGTGGGCTACCCAGCCATCGATTCTTAGAACCCTGCTCGGAATCGTTAGCCTGGAGCCTACCAACAGGACTCAATTGTCCTGCAGACGAATCTTGGAAGTTGGGAGCTTCAACAACTCCCATCGTGAGAAAACACCCATGTCCTCGTGATCCCCCCCCCTTCATGAAGTGGCCTTCAGGGACATAAGGTCCAACCTGAGCAATCGTCTGATCCTCACCCTGACTTCAGATGCACGAGATCTCGGTTCAGGTCTGTATATTGTGCCTGCCATGTCCTCACCCAGAAACCTAAGCCTAGCTTGTATCCTCAGACTTCCGTCCTCAGACTAATGGCCCACAAGCCCTCCAGTTTGGCAATCCAGAATTACAATGCAGCACACTGCTTGCGCTCCAAAAGAAAAACATTGCCCTCTGTCGCTACCTAGAAACCCCAAATGAAGATCAACCTGCACGCCACTTGGCTGTACCCAAAATATATAGGCTGACCTGGGCAATAATGCCCTTTCTGACACAGCCTGAGCCTGGACCTCCTGGCCCCAGCCAGACAGCTTGCCGCTCACTGAGCACATCGGACCAGCCATTGCCTTACGTCGTTATCTCTTCCTAACCTAGGTTTTCAGGATTCAGATCCTAGACCTTATCTCCAATCACTGCCCAGTTTTGAAAAATGATGCAGAAATCAGAACTCCTGCCCAAATGCAAGAACCTTGTGGTTGGCTTGTTGTCCAACGTTCAGTGTAGTGGAAACCTGTTTGTCCGTTGAAGCCTCGCCATTGCTCGCGGGCCACATAGGTGGCAAACTCACATTGTGAGCCTCAGCCTTAGCCCAGTCCTCAGGTAAGGCCTCTCAGCGGCTGGATGAAGAGACAGCCTATTGGGCTTGCCATGCCCCTAGGCCCCAATTTTTAACCATAGTTCGGGTTGTCCCTACACTCTTCCCCAGGGCTCTGCTTTGGAATTCCGCTTTTGGTGGGACACCTGAGGTAACAACCCTGAAAGGAGTCCTCCATCCAACGGATTGACGAAAAACAATTGGGATTGGGCCAAATCCACAGAGAGCAAGATTCGTCCATGGCCCATGAGGCCCCCTCGACATTCCTCGGCCATCGCGGAAACAAAATCCAGAGACAAAAGCCTGAGCAAGCGCCTCAGACTCGCACTATGTTCATATCCTGAAGATGTCTTCTCATGGTTTATAGATCGGGCCTGCCATACCTACGTCCACAAACATAAGCTGAGTTTGTGTTTTCAGACTTCTCTCCTCAAAGTCCTGGGCCACACACCATCCAGGCTGGGGACCCTGGAGCCACACATTAGGACTGTGCCTACCCAATCCATGGGAATTCTGCCCATTCCATTGTCCAAAATTGTACAAGTTAGGAGAACCCTCCAAAGTTCCTGAGGCCATCCCAATAGTATAGGTCGCCAGGGACAAAAAAGGTCAGTCTGACACCAGCTGAGCATCTAACTCCACTCATACACTAGATGGATGTCCCCAGAGAAGAAGATTGAACCAGACAGGAACCTAGGTCAAAATCGGATCCATTGCTTTGGTTTACAGGCATGTCTCCTCAAAACCCTGGGTTCCAATACCAGCATTGGGGTTTTCCTGAGGCACCCATCAGAACCAAACTCGTCTCCTCAAGGAAACTTGTGCATGGTAGCTATGTCAAAAGCTTAGGAGAATACTTCAGGGTCCCGGTGCCACCGCGCCATTTAAAGACCCTCATGGACACAAACACACATTAGACCCATCCTCAGGAAAGTCCATTTCAACTCAGCCACCCTGGTTGCTCCCCGAGAGCCATCAGATCTAAACTGTCTTGTCCCTAGGAGACAATTGGAATGTGAGGCGGGCTTCGCAGGCATCCATCCTCGAACGTTGGTCTGGACTCATCCATATGGGATGTCCTGGAGCTGTCCAACAGGTCTCAATTGTCCCGCAGAAGGAATCCTTGGAGGGGGCATCCCAACACTCCCAACGTGGGAAAACCTCCACGCTCTTGAGAATCCGCTCCCTTCATGAAGGGGCCGTCATGAACAGAAAATCCAAGCTGAGCCAACGTCTGATCCTCGCTCTGACTTCAGATGCATGAGATATAGCTTCACATCTTCAGGGGGTACATGCCGTGCTGTCGCCCTGAAACCCAAGTCTACCTTGTGTTCTCAGACTTCCATCCTCACACTCCTGGCCCCGAAGCCCACAAATTTGACAATTCCGGACCATCATTGCAGCACTCTGCCTGCCATCTAGAAAAAATATATTGCCTAATGAGCTGCCCAGGCAGCTGAAATGAGAATAAACCTACAAGGCACTGGAATGTACCCAAATTATAGAGTCTAAACTGGGCTGTAATGCACTGTCTGACAAAACTTGAGCCAGGACCTCCTGAGAAACACACAGACAGCTGACCGCACACTGAGCACATCAGACCCGCCATGGCCTTAGGTCATCATCTCTGCCCTACCTCAGTTTTCAGGCTTCAGAACCTAGACCTTATCTCCAATCACTGCCCAGGGGTGACGATGATGCATAAATCAGACTCCAGCTTACCCATGGCAAGAAACCTTTTGGTTGCCATGTTGTCCTATGTTCAGTGTAGGAGAAACCAGCATTCACACTGAGGCCCCGCCCATTCTTGAGTGCGCCGAGGGCATAAAAACGCATTGTGACCCTCAGCATGATTCCTGTCCTCTAGTACGTCCTCTCACTGGCTGGACATTAGATGTCATAATGGGCTTGACATGTCCCTAGGCCCAAATTTTATCCAGATTTCTGGTTGTCCATCGCCCCTACCCAGGGCTCTACTCTGGAATCCCTCATTTAGTGGGACATCTGAGGTTGAAAACCAAAACAAAACAAATCAACAACAACAAAAAAACAGACTTCTTCCATCCCACAGAGTGAGGCCAAAATCCTTGGACGGGGCCAAACCCCTAGAGAGTAGACTCGTCCATTTCCCATGAAGTCACCCGGAAATTTCAGGACCATGAGTGACACGATATTTAGAGACAAAAACTTGAGCAAGAGCCACACACTGGCCCATTTTTCATATCCCAAAGAGTTCTCCTCATGGTCCTTAGATCAGTCCTGCCATACCTATGACCCGAAACATAAGCTGAGTTTGTGTTTTCAGACAACTGTCCCAACAGCACTGGCCTACAAGCCCTACAGGCTCAGGCCCTTGAGGCCAAACCTGACGACTGTGCTTGCCCTCTCCATGGGAATTGTATATGTCATTCCAATGGCCACAACCCTACTAATAGGATAAACCTCCAAAATTCCTGAGGCCATCCCAATAGTTGTGGCTTCCCAGGAAAAACAGGGCAATCTGAAGCCATCTGAGCACCTACCTGCACTCAGTCCCGTAGACTGATGTCCCCAGAGGTAATAAGGAGTGAACAGGCACCTAGGCAGCTTTCAGATCCATTGCTTTGGTTTGCAGGCATCTCTCCTCAGAGGCTTGGATTTCAAAACCAGCATATGGCTGTATCTTGACTCACCCATCAGAAAAAATCTCATGTACACATGGAAAACTTGCACGATGGAGCTGTGTGAAAGCCTCTGTTTAGGAGAACCCTTCAGGGCCACAGTGGCACCGCTTCATTCCAAGGTCTCCATAGACACAAAATCATATTAGGACACAACCACGGGAGAGTCCATTACAACTAAGCCTCCAATGTTGCTCCCCCAGATCCAGCAGGTCTAACCTCTCTTGTTGCTTGGAGACAATTGGAATGCGAAGTGGGCTACCCAGCCATCCAGCCTTAGAAGCCTGCTCGGAATCGTTGGCCTGGAGCCAATTAACAGGTCTCAATTGTCCTGCAGAACAATCTTTGCAGTTGGCAGCTTCTCACAACTCCCATCGTGGGAAAACCCCCATGGCCACGTGATCCACCGCCCCTTCAAGAAGGGGCCATCAGGGACAGAATGTCCAACCAGAGCGATCGTCTGATCCTCGCCCTGACTTCAGATGCTCGAGATCTCGATTCAGGTCTCACCCAGAAACCTAGGCCTAGCTTGGGTTCTCAGACTTCCGTCCTCAGACTACTGGCCCACAAGCCCTCCAGTTTGGCAATCCAGAACTACAATGCAGCACTCTGCCTGTTCTCCAGAAGAAAAACATTGCCCTCTGGGCCTACCCAGAATCCCCCAATGAGGATCAACCTGCACGCCATTCGGCTGTACCCCACATATATAGGCTGACCTGGGCACTAATGCGCTTTCTGACACAGCCTGAGCCTGGACCTCCTGGCCCCACCCACACAGCTGGCCGCACACTGAGCACAACGGACCCGCCATGGCCTTAGGTCGTCATCTCTTCTCAATCTCGGTTTTCAGGCTTCCGAACCTAGACCTTATCTCCAATCACGGCCCGGGTTTGAAAATGATGCAGAAATCAGAACTCTTTCCCCATGGCAAGAAACCTTGTGGTTGGCATGTTGTCCAAGGTTCAGTGTACTTGAAAACAGTGTGGCCCATGAGGCCCCGCCCATGCTTGCGGGCCACATTGGTCACAAACACACATTGTGACCCTCAGCCTGAGCCCAGTCCTCAGGGAAGGCCTCTCAGTGGCTGGATGGAGAGACAGCATATTGGGCTTGCCATGCCCCTAGGCCCCAATTTTTAACCGTAGTTCGGTTTGTCCCTTCACTCTTCTCCAGGGCTCTGCTTTGGAATTCCTCTTTTGGTGGGACCCCTGAGGTAACAAACCTGAAGAAAGGAGTCCTCCCATCCCACAGATTGACGAAAAACAATTGGGATCGGGCCCAATCCACAGAGAGTAAGATTCGTCCATGGCCCATGAGGCCTCCCCAACATTCCACGGCCGTCGCTGATACAAAATCCAGAGACACAAGCCTGAGCACGCGCCTCAGACTCGCTCATTCTTCATATCCTGAAGAGTTCTTCAGAGAAGAACCTACACGGCACTCGAAGGCACCCAAAATATATAGTCTAACCTGGGCACTAATGCACTGTCAGACAACCTGAGCCCGGACCTCGTGACCAACACCCAGACAGCTGACCGCACACTGAGCACATCAGACCCGCCATGGCCTTAGGTCATCATCTCTTCCCTACCTCAGTTTTCAGGCTTCAGAACCTAGTCCTTATCTGCAATCACTGCCCAGGGGTGACTGTGATGCAGAAATCAGAACTCTTCTTTACCCATGGCAAGAAACCTTGTGGTTGGCATGTTGTCCAACCTTCAGTGTAGGAGAAACCAGCATTCACCCTGAGGCCCCGCCCATTCTTGAGTGCGACGAGGGCATAAACACGCATTGTGACCCTCAGCGTGAGTCCTGTCCTCTAGTACATCCTCTCAGTGGCTGGACCATTAGATGTCATAATGGGCTTGACATGTCCCTAGGCCCCAATTTTTAACCAGATTTCTGGTTGTCCAGTCGCCCCTCCCCAGGGCTCTACTCTGGAATCCCTCATTTGGTGGGACACCTGAGGTTGAAAAACAAAACAAAACAGATCAACAACAACAGAGCAACGGACTTCTTCCATCCCACAGAATGACCCCAAACTCTTTGGACGGGGCCAAACCCCCAGAGAGTAAGACTCGTCCATTTCCCATGATGTCACCTGGAAATTTCACGACCATGAGTGACACGATATCCAGAGACAAAAACTTGAGCAAGAGCCTCACACTCGCCCTTTTTTCATATCCCGAAGTGTTCTCCTCATGGTCTGTAGATCAGTCCTGCCATACCTTTGACCCGAAACATAAGCCGAGTTTGTGTTTTCAGACAACTGTCCAAACAGCCCTGGCCTACACACCCTACAGGCTCAGGCCCCTGGAGCCAAACCTGACGACTGTGCTTGCCCTCTCCAAGGGAATTGTGTGTGCCCATTCCAATGGCCACAACCCTACTAATAGGATAAACCTCCAAAGTCCCTGAGGCCATCCCAATATTTGTGGCTTCCCAGGACAAGAGGGGCAATCTGGGCCCATCTGAGCACCTACCGGCACTCAGACCCGTAGACTGATGTCCCCAGAGGTAAAAAGGCACGAACATGCCCCTAGGCAACTATCGGATACATTGCTTTGGTTTCCAGGCATCTCTCCTCAGAGGAGTGGATTTCAATAGCAGCATATAGCTGTTTCTTGACTCACCCATCAGAAGAAATCTCATCTACACATGGGAAACTTGCACGATGGAGGTGTGTGAAAGCCTCTCTTTAGGAGAACCCTTCAGGGCCCCAGTGCCACCACTTCATTCCAAGGTCTCCATAGACACAAAATCATATTAGGACACATCCACGGGAGAGTCCATTTAAACTCAGCCACCTCGGTTGCTCCCCCAGATCCAGCAGATCTAACCTGTCTTGTTGCTTGGAGACAATTGGAATGCGTGGTGGGCTACCCAGACATCCATCCTTAGAACCCTGCTGGGAATCGTTGTCCTGGAGCCAACCAACAGGTCTCAATTGTCCTGCAGAAGAATCTTTGCAGTTGGGAGCTTCTCACAACTCCCATCGTGGGAAAACCCCCATGGCCTCGTGATCCACCCCCCCCTTCAAGAAGGGGCCATCAGGGACAGAATGTCCAACCTGAGCGATCGTCTGATCCTCGCCCTGACTTCAGATGCTCGAGATCTCGATTCAGGTCTCACCCAGAAACCTAGGCCTAGCTTGGGTTCTCAGACTTCCGTCCTCAGACTACTGGCCCACAAGCCCTCCAGTTTGGCAATCCAGAACTACAATGCAGCACTCTGCCTGTTCTCCAGAAGAAAAACATTGCCCTCTGGGCCTACCCAGAATCCCCCAATGAGGATCAACCTGCACGCCATTCGGCTGTACCCCACATATATAGGCTGACCTGGGCACTAATGCGCTTTCTGACACAGCCTGAGCCTGGACCTCCTGGCCCCACCCACACAGCTGGCCGCACACTGAGCACAACGGACCCGCCATGGCCTTAGGTCGTCATCTCTTCTCAATCTCGGTTTTCAGGCTTCCGAACCTAGACCTTATCTCCACTCACGGCCCGGGTTTGAAAATGATGCAGAAATCAGAACTCTTTCCCCATGGCAAGAAACCTTGTGTTTGGCATGTTGTCCAAGGTTCAGTGTATTTGAAAACAGTGTGCCCCCCTGAGGACCCGCCCATTCTTGCGGCACACATTGGTCACAAAAACACATTGTGACCTTCAGCCTGAACCCAGTCCTCAGGTAAGGCCTCTCAGTGGCTGGATGGAGAGAGAGCATATTGGTCTTGCCATGCCCCTAGGCCCCAATTTTTAACCATTGTTCCGGTTGTCCCTTCACTCTTCCCCAGGGCTCTACTTTGGAATTCCTCTTTTGGTGGGACACCTGACGTAACGAACATGAAAGGAGTCCTCCCATCCGACAGATTGACGAAAAACATTTGGGATCGGGCCAAATCCAAAGAGAGCAAGATTCGTCTATAGCCCATGAGGCCTCCCTAATATTCCACGGCCATCGATGATACAGAATCCAGAGACAAAAGCCTGAGGACGAGCCTCAGACGCGCTCCTTCATCATATCCTGAAGAGTTCTTCAAGTAAGAACCTACACGGCTCTCGAATGCACACAAAAAATATATATAGTCTATCATGGGCACTAATGCACTGTCTGACAGCCTGAGCCCGGACCTCCTGACCTACTCCCAGACAGCTGACCGAACACTGAGCACATAGACCCGCCATGGCCTTAGGTCATCATCTCTTCCCTACCTCAGTTTTCAGGCTTCAGAACCTAGACCTTATCTCCAATTACTGCCCAGTGGTGACTGTGATGCAGAAATCAGAACTCTTACTTACCCATGGTTAGAAACCTTGTGGTTGGCATGTTGTCCAACGTTCAGTGTAGGAGAAACCAGCATTCACACTGAGACCCCGCCCATTCTTGAGAGCGAGGAGGGCAGAAACACACATTGGGACCCTCAGCGTGAGTCCTGTCCTCTAGTATGTCCTCACAGTGGCTGGATCATTTGATGTCATAATGGGCTTGACATGTCCCTAGGCCCCAATTTTTAACCAGATTTCTGGTTGTCCAGTCACCCCTCCCCAGGGCTCTACTCTGGAATCCCCCATTTGGTTGGACACCTGAGGTTGAAAAACAAAACAAAACAAATCAACAACAACAGAACAACGGACTTCTTCCATCCCACAGAATGAGCCCAAACTCTTTTGATGGGGCCAATCCCCCAGAGAGTAAGACCCGTCCATTTCCCATGGAGACACCCGGAAATTTCACGACCATGTGTGACCCGATATTCACAGAAAAAGACTTGAGTAAGAGCCTCACACTCGCCCTTTTTTCATATCCCGAAGAGTTCTCCTCATGCTCTGTAGATCAGTCCTGCCATACCTATGACCCGAAACATAAGCCGAGTTTGTGTTTTCAGACAACTGTCCAAACAGCCCTGGCCTACACACCCTCGGGCTCAGGCCTCTGGATCCAAACCTGACGACTGTGCCTGCCTTCTCCATGGGAATTGTATGTGCCCAACCAATGGCCACAACCCTACCTAGAGGATAAACCTCCAAAGTCCATGATGCCATCCCAAGATTGTGGCTTCCCAGGACAAACAGGGACAATCTGGGCACATCTGAGCACCTACCGGTTCTCTGACCTGTGGACTGATGTTCCCAGAGGTAAAAAGGAATGAACAGGCCCCTCGGCACCTAACAGATCCATTGCTTTGGTTTCCAGGCATCTCTCCACAGAGGCCTGGATTTCAATAACAGCATATGGCCGTTTCTTGACACACCCAGCAGAACAAATCTCATCTACACACGGGAAACTTGCACGATGGAGCTCTGTGAAAGCCTCTCTTTAGGAGAACCCTCCAGGGCCCCAGTGCCACCGCTTCATTCCAAGGTTTCCATAGACGCAAAATCATATTAGGACACATCCACGGGAGAGTCCATTTCAACTCAGCCTCCTCGGTTGCTCCCCCAGATCCAGCAGATCTAACCTGTCTTGTTGCTTGGAGACAATTGGAATGCGAGGTGGGCTACCCAGCCATGCATCCTTAGATCCCTGCTCGGAATCGTTGTGCTGGAGCCAATCAACAGGTCTCAATTGTCCTGCAGAAGAGACTTTTGTTTGGAGCTTCTCACAATTCCCATCGTGGGAAAACCCCCATGGCCTCGTGATCCACCCCCCTTCAAGTAGGGGCCATCAGGGACAGAATGTCCAACCTGAGCGATCGTCTCATCCTCGCCCTGACTTCAGATGCACGAGATCTCGATTCAGGCCTGTAGATTGTGCCTGCCATATCCTCACCCAGAAACCTAGGCCTAGCTTGGTTTCTCAGACTTCCGTCCTCAGACTACTGGCCCACAATCCCTCCAGTTTGGCAATCCAGAACTACAATGCAGCACTCTGCCTGCCCTCCAGAATAAAAACATTGCCCTCTGGGGCTACCCAGAAACCCCAAGTGAGGATCAAGCTGCACGAAATTCGGCTGTACCCCAATATATAGGCTGACCTGGGCACTAATGCCCTTTCTGACACAGCCTGAGCCTGGACCTCCTGGCCCCACGCAGACAGCTGGCCGCACACTGAGCACATCGGACACGCCATGGCCTTAGGTCGTTATCTCTTCTCAACCTCGGTTTTCAGGCTTCAGAACCTAGACCTTATCCCCAATCACGGCCCGGGTTTGAAATTGAAGCAGAAATCAGAACGCTTTCCCCATGGCAAGAAACCTTGTGGTTGGCATGTTGTCCAAGGTTCAGTGTAGTTGAAAACAGTGTGGCCCATGAGGCCCCGCCCATGCTTGCGGGCCATATTGGTCATAAACACACTTTGTGACCCTCAGCATTGTCTCAGTCCTCAGGTAAGGCCTCTCAGTGGCTGGATGGAGAGACAGCATATTGGGCTTGCCATGACCCTAGGCCCCAATTTTTAACCTTATTTCGGGTTGTCCCTTCACTCTTCCCTGGGATCTGCTTTGGAATTACTCTTTTGCTGGGACACCTGAGGCAATAAACCTGAAAGGAGTCCTCCCATCCCACAGATTGACGAAAAACAATTGAGATCGGGCCAAATCCACAGAGAGCAAGATTCATCCATGGCCCATGAGGCCTCCCCAACATTCCACGGCCATCGCTGATACAAAATCCAGAGACAAAAGCCTGAGCACGCGCCTCAGACTCGCTCATTCTTCATATCCTGAAGAGTTCTTCAGATAAGAACCTACAGGGCACTCGAAGTCACCCAACATATATAGTCTAACCTGGGCACTAATGCACTGTCTGACAACCTGAGCCCGGACCTCGTGACCAACACCCAGACAGCTGACCGCACACTGATCTCATCAGACCCGCCATGGCCTTAGGTCATCATCTCTTCCCTACCTCAGTTTTCAGGCTTCAGAACCTAGACCTTATCTCCAATCACTGCCCAGGGGTGACTGTGATGCAGAAATCAGAACTCTTCCTTACCCATGGCAAGGAACCTTGTGGTTGGCATGTTGTCCAACGTTCAGTGTAGGAGAAACCAGCATTCACCCTGAGGCCCCGCCCATTCTTGAGTGCGACGAGGGCATAAAAACGAATTGTCCCGAAGCGTGAGTCTTGTCCTCTAGTACGTCCTGTCAGTGGCTGGACCATTAGATGTTATAATGGGCTTGACATGTCCCTAGGCCCCAATTTTTAACCAGATTTCTGGTTGTCCAGACGCCCCTCCCCAGGGCTCTACTCTGGAATCACTCATTTGGTGGGACACCTGAGGTTGAAAAACAAAACCAAACAAATCAACAACAACCGAACAACGGACTTCTTCCATCCCACAGAATGACCCCAAACTCTTTGGACGGGGCCAAACCCCCAGAGAGTAAGACTCGTCCATTTTACATGAAGTCACCCGGAAATTTCACGACCATGAGTGACACGATATCCAGAGACAAAAACTTGAGCCACAGCCTCACACTCGCCCTTGTTTCATATCCCGAAGAGTTCTCCTCATGGTCTGTATATCAGTCCTGCCATACCTATGACCCGAAACATAAGCCGAGTTTGTGTTTTCAGACATCTGTCCAAACAGCCCAGGCCTACACACCCTACAGGCTCAGGCCCCTGGAGCCAAACCTGACGACTGTGCTTGCCCTCTCCAATGGAATAGTATGTGCCCATTCCAATGGCCACAACCCTACTAATAGGATAAACCTCCAAAGTCCCTGAGGCCATCCCTATATTTGGGGCTTCCCAGGACAAACAGGGGCAATCTGGGCCCATCTGAGCACCTACCAGCACTCAGACCCGTAGACTGATGTCCCCAGAGGTTAAAAGGAACGAACAGGCCCATAGGCACCTATCGGATACATTGCTTTGGTTTCCAGGAATCTCTCCTTAGAGATCCTTAGAACCCTTAGAATCCTGCTCTTGCGTCATTCCTTATGGGACATCCTTGAGCCATCCAACAGTTCTCGACTGTCCCACAGGAGTCCTTGTGCATGGACCACCTGACAACTCATATCATGGAAAGCTTCCAAGGTCACATGATGCCCCCAATCTTCATGAAGGCTGATCATGGAAAGAAACTCTAACCTGAGCCAACGGCTGATCTTCGCCTTGACTTCAGATGCACGAGATTTTGATTAAGCTCTTCAGAGTGCACCTGCTGTGCCCTCACCCCAAAACCTAAGCATAGCTAGTGTTCTCAGACTTCCTTCCTCACTCTCCTGGACCACACGCCCTCCATTTTGGGATTTCCGATGACACAGTGCTGCACTGTGCCTGCCCTCTAGAAGAAAAACGTTGCCCTATGGGTCTACCCAGAAACCTCAAATGAGGATAAACCTGCATGCCACTCAACTGTACACCAATTATATAGTCTAGCCTGTGCACTAATGCCCTGTCTGACACAACCTGAGGCCTGAATTCCCAACCGACACCCAGACAGCTTGCCGTACACTGAGAACATCTGAACCGCCATGGCCTTAGGTTGCCATCTCTTTCCAACCTGGTTTTCAGGCTACAGAAACCTAGACCTTATCTCTACTCAATTCCCATGGGTGAATATGATGCAGAAATCATAACTACTCCTTCCCTCTCGCCAGAATCTTGTGGATGGCATCTTATCCAAAGTTCAGTGTAGGACCCCTGTAGGGCCTACAGGAGTAGTAGTAGGGCCCCTGAGGGTATGTAGGGTCCCTGAGACCCTGCCCAAGCTTAAGAGCTGCGGTGGGCACAAAGACACATGGGACCCTCAGTTTGAGCCCTGTCCTCAAGTAAAGCCTCTCAGTGGTTTGACCATGATCCCGCATATGGGGACTGCCATTCCCCAAGTCACCCAATCTTAACCACAGGTAGAGACATCTAGTCACGCCTACTCAGGTCTCTGCTCTGGAATCTCTCTTTGGTGGGACATTTGAGGTAAGTAAACACAGAAAGGATTCCTCCCACCCACAGAATGACCCCAATCACTTGGGATCAGGCCATCCCCAGAGAGAAAGTCTCCTCCATGGCCCATGAGGCCAGCCCGACATTCCATGGCCACTATTGACAGAAAATCCAGAGACATAAGCCTCACCCTTAGGTCATAGCCCAAAAAATTCTCCTCATAGTCTGTAGATCGGGCCTGCCATACCTACGTCCCCAAACCGTGTTTTCAGACTTCTATCCTGACATCCCTGTCCCACACACACTCCAGGCTGAGGCCCCTGGAGCCACACCTCAGGACTGTGTCTGCCCTCTCCAAGGAAATTCTTCCCATTCCATTGGCCACAACCCTGCAGTTTAGGAGAAACCTCCAAAGTCCCAGAGGCCATTCCAATAGTGTAGGCCGCCCAGTACAAAGAGGGGTGATCTGTCACAATCTGAGCAACGACCTCAACTCACCCGTAGTGAGATATCCCAAGAGAAAGGCATTCACCTGGACATCCCCCTAGAACGTAATTGGTTCCATTGCTTTTGTTTCTAAGCAACTCTCCTCAGAGGCCTGTTTTCCAATACCAACATATGGGGGATTCCAGAGATACCAATCAGAACAAATCTTGTCTCCACATGGGAAACTTAGACTTTGGAGCTCTATAAAAACCTCCAGTTAGGAGAAAGCTTCAGGTAACCGGAGCCACCGCCCTATTCCAAGGTCTCCATGGACACAAACCCGCATTAGGACCATTCGGCAGGAGAGTACATTTCAACTCAGCCCCGTTGATTACACCCCCAGAGCCAGAATATCAAACCTGCCTTGTCGCTAGGAGACAACTTCAATGCAAAGCAGACTCTCTAGGCATCCATCGTTGGAATCCTTCTCTGGCGCCATTCCATATGGGATGTCCTGGGAGCCTTCCAAAAGGTCTTGACTGTCCTGCAGAAGGAATCCTTGCAGATTGGAGCATCTCACAACTCCTATCGTGGGAAAACCTACATGGCCTCATGAGATGCTCCCCTTTATAAAGGGGCCATCATGGACAGAAACTCCAACCTGAGCCAACTTCTGATCCATTGCTTTGGTTTCTATGTATCTCTCCTCAGAGGCCTGGTTTCCAATATCAGAATATGGGGGTTTCCTAAGGAAACAATGAGAACAGATCTCATCTTGACATGAGAAACTAGCTCTTTGGAGCTGTGTCAATACCTCAGGTTAGGAGGATCCTTCTGGGCGCTGGCACCATGACCCAATTCCAAGGTCTCCAAGGACACAAACTTACATTATGATCCATCCTGAGGAGAGTCTATTTCAAATCAGACCCGTCGGCTGCAGACCCAGAGCCAGCAGATCAAACCTGCCTTGTCACTAGGAGACAGTTGGAATGCGAGGTGGGCTGCCCAGGCATCCATCCTTAGAACCCTGCTCTGGAGAATTTCTTTATGGGATGTCTTGAATCCAACCAACCTGTCTTGACTGTCTCGCAGAATGAATCCTTGTGGTTTGAAGCATCACACAGTCCCACTGTGAGAAAACCTCCATTTCCTCATGATGCTCCACACCTTCATAAAGGGGCCATCATGGACAGAAACTCCATCCTAAGCCAAAGTCTGATCCGCGCCCTGAATTCAGAAGCACAAGATCTCGATTCAGCACTTGAGAGTGTGCCTGCTGTGCCCTCGCCCCGAAACCTAAGCCTAACTTGTGTTCTCAGACTTCCGTCTTCACAATCCTGGCCACACCCCTCCAGTTTGGCAATTCTGGAGACACAATGCAGCACTCTGCCTGCCCTCCAGAAGAAAAATGTTGCCCTATAGGGCTAACCAGAAACGCCAAATGAGTAACAACCTGCATGCCACTCGACCATACCCCAATTACACAATCTAGCCTGTGCACTAAAGCCCTGTCTGACACAGCCTGAGGGCAGACCTGCAGTCCAACACCCAGACAGCTGGCCGTACACTGAGCATATCAAACCCACAATGGCTTTCGGCCATCCTCTCTACCCAACCTCAGTTTACACCCTCAGAACCTAGACCTTATCTCCACTCACTGCTCAGGAGTGAACGTGATACAAGAATCAGAACTTCTCCTTCTCCATGGCAAGAAACCTTGTGGTTGGCATGTGGTCCAACGTTCATTGTAGGAGAAAGCAGCATGGACTATGAGGCCCCACCTATCCCTGAGGGCTACAATTTGCACAAACACACATTGTGACCCTCAGCGTGAGGCCTATCCTCATGTAAAGCCTCTTAGTGACTGGAACTACAGCCCACATATGGGGCTTGCCAAGCCCCTAGTCCCTCAATCTCAACCAGAGTTAGAGATGTCTAGTCACCCCTACTCAGGGCACTGCTCTGGAATCCCTCTTTGGTGGGACAACTGAGGTAAATAAAAAAAATACAGAAAGGACTCTTCCCATCCACAGAATGATCCCAACCACTTGGGATCAGGCCAAATCACCAGAGAAAGACTTGTCCATGGCCCTTGAGGACACCCCGACATTCCACGGCCACCGTAGGCACAAAACCCAGAGACAAAAGCCTGAGCAAATGCCACATACTCGCCCTTTGTTCATAGCCCGGAAAACTCTCACGGTCTGTAGATCGAGCCTTCATACATACATCCCCAAACCTAAGCTGAGTTTGTGTTTTCAGACTTCTGTCCCCACAGTCCTGGCCCACACACCATCCAAGCTGGGGCTCCTGGAGCCACACCTGAGGACTGTGGCTTCCCTCTCCAGGGGAATTCTGCCATCAACCCTATAGATTAGGAGAAACCTCCAAACTCCCCGAGGCCATCCCAATAGTGTTGGCTGCCCAGGACAAACAGGGATGATCTTTCACAAGTTAGGAAACTACCTCCACTCAGACCCAGAGACAGATATCCTCATAGAATAAGATTGAACTGGACAGGCACTTAGGCCCTAATCAGATCCATTGCTTTTGTTTCCAGGCATCTCTCCTCGGAGGCCTGGTTACCAATACCAGCATATGGGGGATTACTGAGGCACTCATAGAAAAATCTCGTCTCCACATAGGAAATGTACTCTTTGGAGCTCTATAAAAACCTCTGTTTAGGAGAATCTTTCAGGGCCCCGGATCAAGCGCCCCATTCCAAGGTCTCCATGGACTTAAACCCACATTATGATCTATCCTCGGTAGAATCCATGTCAACTCATCCCCTTGGTTTCTCCCCCAGGGCCTGCAGATCAAACCTGCCTTGTTGCTAGGAGACAACTAGAATGGGAGGCGGGCTGCCCAGACATCCATCCTTATAACCCTACTCTGGAGTCGTTCCATATGGGACATCCTAGAGCCATCCAACAGGTCTCAAGGGTCCCAGAGAAAGAATCTTTGCAGTCTGGTGCATCTCACAACTCCCATTGTGGGAAAATCTTCATGGCCTCTTGAGACGCTCCACTTTATAAAGGGGCCATCATGGACAGAAACTCCAATCTGAGCAAACGTCTGATATTCGCCCTGGCTTCAGGTGCATGAGATCTTGATTCAGCTCTGCAGAGTGTGCCTTCTGTGCCCTCACCCCAAAAACTAAGCCTAGCTTGTGTTCTCAGACTACCGTCTTCACACCCCTGGCCCAAAAGCCCTACAATTTGGCAATACTGGGGCCACAATGCAGCACTCTGCCTGCCCTCCAGAAGAAAAACGTTGCCTTATGGAGCTACCTAGAAACCCGAATGAGGATCAACTGAACGCCACTCGACTGAACCCCAAATATACAGTTTACCCTGTCTAATGCCCTGTCTGACACAGCATGAGCCCACACCTCCAGACCTACGCTCAACAGCTAGCCACACACTGAGCTCATTGTACCCATCAGGTCCTTAGGTCTTCATCTCTTCCCAACCTCGGTTTTCGGGTTTCAGAACCTAGACCTAAACTCCAATCACTGTCCAGGGGTGAACGTGATGCAGAAATCACAACTCTTCCTTCGCCATGGCCGGAAACCTTGTGGTTGGCATATTCTCCAACGTTCAGTGTAGGAGAATACAGCGTGGCCCATGAGGCCCTTCCCATGCTTGAGGGCCTTGTTGGGCACAAATAGGCATTGTGACACTCAGCATGAGCCCTGTCCTCAAGGAAGACCTCTCAGTGTCTGAATCAAGAGCCCACATATTGGACTTGCCATGCCCCTAGGCCCCCAAACTTAAACAGAGGTGGGGTTATCCAGGTGTCCCTACCAAGGACTCTGCTCTGGAATCCCTCTTTTATTGGCACACATGAGGTACATAAAATAAAATAAAAAACAGAAAGGACACCTCCCATACCACAGAATGTACCCAAACTCTTGGGATTGGGTCAAATCCTCAGAGAAGGAAAGCCGTCCACAACCCATGAGGCCACGCCAGCATTCGACCCACATTGTTGACACAAATCCAGAGACAAAACCTGAGCAAGCACCTCAAACTCACCCTTTTTCATATCCCGAAGTGTTATCACGGTCTGTAGATTGGGCGTGCCATACCTATGTCCCCAATCCTAAGCGGAATTTGTGTTTTCAGACTTCTCTCCCCACAGGCCTGGCCCACACACCCTCAAGGCTGGGCCCCTAGAGCCAAACTCAGAACTGTGCCTGCCCTCTCCAGGTGATTTCTGCCCATTCCATTGGCCACAACCCTATAGATTAGGAGAAACTCCAAAGTCCCGAATCCATTCCCAATATTATAGGCTGCCCAGGACAAACAGGGGCGATCTGACACAAGCCGAGCAACTACCTCCCCTCAGATCCATAGACACGTATCCCCAGGAAAGAGATTGAACCGGACAGGCACCAAGGCCCTAATCATATCCATTGCTTTTGTTTCCAGGCATCTCTCCTCAGAGGCCTGGTTTCCAATACCAGCATATGGGAGATTCCTTAGGCACTCATCAAAACAATTCTCTTCTCTACATAGGAAACGTACTCTTTAGAGCTCCATCAAAACCTCCGGTTATGAACCTCCCTCAAGGCCCCGGATCAAGCACCCCATTCCAAGGTCTCCATGGACACAAATGCACATTATGACCCATCCTCAACTCACCCATTTCAAAACACCCGCCTCGGTTACTCCCCTAGATCCAGCAGATCGAACTTGCCTTGGCGCTATGAGACACCTGGAATGGTAGGCAGGCTGCCCAGTCATCCATCCTTAGAACCCTGCTCTGGATAGCTTCCTTATAGGATGTCCTGGAGCCATCCAGCAGGTCTTGAGTGTCCCACGGAAGGAATCATTGCGGTTTGGAGCATCTCACAATTCCCATCGTGGGAAAACCTCCATGGCCTCGTGACACCCTGCCCTTCATGAAGGGGCCGTCATGGACAGAAACTCCAACCTGAGCCAACGTCTGCTCCTAGCTCTGTCTTCAGGTACACGGGATCTCGAATCATCTCTGAAGAGGGTTCCTGCCGTCCCCTCACCGCGAAATCTAAGTCTGGCTTGTGTTCTCAGAATTTTTACCTCACACTCCTGGCCCACAAGCCTTCCACTTTGGGAATTCTGGAGCCACTATGTGGCACTGTGTCTTCCTTCCAGAAGAAAAACGTTGCCCTCTGGGGCTACCCAGTTACCACAAATGAGTACCAACCTGCACGAAACTCGACTGCACCCCAATGATACAGTCTAGCCTGGGCACTAATTCCCTGTCTGCCACAGCCTGAGCCTGCACCTCCCAACCCACACTCAACAGCTGGCCGAACACTGAGCACATCAGTCACACCATGGCCTTAGGTCTTCATCTCTTCCCAACCTCAGTTTTCAGGCTTCAGAACCTAGACCTTAAATCCAATCACAGTCCAGGAGTGAAAGTGTTGCAGAAATTAGAACTCCTTCTTCCCCATGGCCAGAAAACTTGTGGTTGCCATATTGTGCAACGTTCAGTGTAGGAGAAACCAGCATGGTACTTAGGCCACGCCCTGACTTGAGGGGCTCCTTGGGCACAAAAACACATTGTGAAACTCAATGTGAGCCCTATGCTCAAGGAAGGCCTCTCAGTGTCTGGACCAAGAGCCCACATATGGGGCTTGCCATGTTCTTAGGTCCCAATGTTAACCAGAGTTCTGGTTGTCCAGTCGCCCCTCCCCAGGACTCTGCTGTGGAATCCCTCTTTTGGTGGTCCACCTGAGGTAAAAAAAAAAAAAAAAAAAAAAAAAAAAAAAAAAAAAAAAAAAAAAAAAAAAAAAAAAAAAAAAAAAAAAAAAAAAAACAGAAAGGCCTCCTCCCTTCCCACAGAATGACCCCAAACTCTTGGGATTGGGTCAAATCCCCAGAAAGGGAGCCTCATCGATGGCCCATGAGGACACCCGGACATTCCATGGCAATCGGTGACACATATCCAGAAAAAAATAAGCATGAGCAAGCACCTCACTTTCGCCCTTTGTTCATTTCCCCAAGAGTTCTCCTCACGGTCTATATATCGGGCCGGCCATACCTACAGACCCAAACCTAAGTGGAGTTTGTGTTTTCAGACTTTTGTCCAAATAGCCCTGGACCACACACGCTCCACACTTGGGTCCCTGGAGCCACACCTCAGGACTGTGCATCCCTTCCAAGAGAATTCTTCCCATTCCATTGGCCACAACCTTGCAAATTAGGAAAAACCTCCAAAGTTACCGAGGCCATCCCAATAGTGTAGGCCACCCAGGACAAACAGGTGTGATCTCAAACCAGCTGAGCAACTACCTCCACTCAGACAAAAGATGTCCCCAGAGAAGAATATTGAACCGGACAGGCCCCTAGGCCCTAATCAGATCCATTGCTTTGGTTTCCAGGCATCTCTCCTCAGAGGCCTCATTTCCAATACCAGCAAATGGTGGTTTCCTGAGGCACCAATAAGAACAAATCTCGTCTCCCCATGGAAAACTTGCTCATTGGAGCTTTGTTATCACCTCTGGTTAGGAGAATCCTTCAGGGCCCTGGTGCCACTGCCCCATACCAAGGTCTCAATGGACTCAAACCAACATTAAGACCATCCTCAGGAAAGTCCATTTCAACTCATTTAAGACCATCCTCAGGAAAGTCCATTCCAACTCAGCCCCCTCTGATGCTACCCCAAGCCAGCAGATCAAACGTTTCTTGTTGCTAGGAGACAATTGGAATTGAGGCTTTCTGCCCAGGCATCCATACTTAGAACCCTGTTCTGGAAAAATACCTTATGAGATGTCCCGGAGCTATCCAACAAATCTTAATTGTCCCACAGAAGGAATCCTTGCGGTTTGGAGCATCTCACATCTCTAATAGTGGGAAAACCCCCATGGCCTCATAATGCCCCCCCCCTTCATGAAGGGGCCAACATGGACAGAAACTCCAACCTGAGCCAAAGTCTGATCCTCGACCTGACTTCAGACTCATGAGATCTCAATTCAGCTCTGCAGAGTGTGCCTGCCATGTCCATTCCCCGAAACCTAAGCCTAGCTTGTGTTCTCAGACTTCTGTCCTCACTCTCCTGGCCCACAAGCCCTCCAGTTTGGGAATTCCGAAGCCACAATGCAGCACTCTGCCTGCCCTCCAGAAGAAAAACTTTGCCCTATGCTTCTAATAAGAAACCCCAAATGATTATCTAATGCATGCCACTCGACTGTAAAGCAATTATACAGCCTACCCTGAATACGAATGCCCTGTCTGGCACAGCCTGAGACAAGACATCCCAAACGACACCTAGACAGCTGGCTCCAACCTGGACACAAGGGACCCGCTATGGCTGTAGTTCGTCATCTCTTCCCAACCTCGGTTTTCAGGCTTCAGAACCTAGACCTTATCTCCAATCACTGCCCAGGGGTGAACGTGATGCAGAAATTAGAATTCCTCCTTCCCCATGGCCAGAAACCTTGTGCTTGGCATGTTGTCCAACGTTCAATGTGGGAAAACCTGCATTGTCGGAAAGCCACGCCAGTGCTTGAGGGCCGCCTAGGGCACAGACATGCATTGTGACCTGTAGCGTGAGTCCCGTATTAAAGTAACGCCTCTCAGTGGCTGGACCAAGATCCTGCATATGGGGCTTGTCATATCCATAGGCCCCCAGGCTTAACCAGAGAGCGAGTATTCCAGTTGTCAGTACCCACTGCTATGCTCCAGAATCCCTCTACTGGGGGGACACATGAAGCAGAAAACAGGACTCTTCCCTTCCCACAGAATGACCCCAAACTCTTGGGGGCTGGACAAACTACCAGAGAGGGAGACTCCTACGACCCATGAGGCAACTCCTACATTAAACGGCCATTGTGGACAAAATATCCAGAGACAAAAGACTGAGCGACTGCCTCCCTCTGACCCTTCTTTCATATCCAGAGGAGCTCCCCTCACGGACTGTAGATCAGGCCTGCCATAACCTCGGCCCCAAACCTGAGCTGAGTTTGGGTTTTTGGATGTCTGTCTGCACAGCCGTGGCCCACACCGCCTCCAGGCTGGGGTCTCTGGAGCCACACCACAGAACTGTGCCTGCTCTCTCCTAAGAAACTGCCCATTCCATTGGCCACAACTCTACAAAATAGTAGAAACCTCAAGGTCCCCAAGGACATCCCACTACCGCAAGCCGCACTGGACAAACAGGGGCATTATGACACCAGCTGAGCAACTACCTCCATGCAGACACACAGACTGATATCCGCAGAGACAGAAGATTGAACCAGACAGGCCCCTAGGCCCTATTATGAACTCTTGCTTTGGTGTCCAGGTATCACTCCTCAGAGGCCTGGGTTCGAAGACCAGCATATGGGGCTATCCTGAGGCACCAGACAGAACACCTCTCATCTCCACATGGAAAGCTTCCTTGTTGGAGTTCTGTCAAACCCTTCGGGTTGGAGAATCCTGCAGAGTCCCTTAGCTACCGACACATTCCAAGGTCTCCATGGCCACCAACCCACATTATGACTAATTCTCAGGAAAGTCCATTTAAACTCAGCCTTCTGGGTAGCACACCCAAGAGCCCGCAGATTGAGCGTGACTTGTCTCGACCAGGCAATGGGAAGGTGAGTTGGCGTTTCTCGGCATCCATGCTTAGGCCCCTGCTCTCGAGTCTTTCTGTATGGGGCATCCTAGAACCATCCAATAGTACTCGACTGTCCTGAAGAAGGAAACTTTGAAGTTTGGAGCAGCTGACAACCCCCAGCGTAGGGAAACCACCCTGGCCTCATGACGCCCCCACCCCCTTCAGGAAGGGGCCGTCATGGACCCAAACTCCAGCTTGCGGCAACATCTGATACTCGCCCTGACCTCAGATGCAGGAGATCTCGATTCAGTCTCTGCACAGTGGGCCCAAACCTCGTGCTACCTTGTGTTTTCAGACTTCCTTCCTCACACTCCTGGCAAACATGTCCTCAAGACTTGGAATTCTGGAACCAAAATGCAGCCCTATGCTGGCCCTCCAGAAGAAAAACGTTGCTCTATGGGGATCTCCATAAACCCCAAATGAGGATCAACCTGCTCGGTTCTCGATCTCACCCAATTGGATTGTTCGGGGTGTCCATTCATCCCTCCCCAGAGCTCTGCTTTGGAATCCCTCTTTTGGTGGGACACCTGAGGTAACAAAACTAAAAGGACTCCTCCCATCCTTCAGATTGACCCAAAACAATTGGGATTGGACCAAATTCACAGAGAGGAAGTCTCGTCCATGGCCCATGAGGCCTCCCCGAGATTCCACAGCCAACGTTGACAACAAATCCAGAGACAAAAGTCTGAGCATGCGCCTCACACTCGCTCTTTTGTCGTATCCCGAAGAGTTCTCCTCACGGTCTGTAGATCGGGCCTGCCATACCTACTTCCCAAACCTAAGCCGAGTTTGTGTTTTCAGACTTCTGTCCCCACATTCCTGGCCCACAGACCCTTCAGGCTGGGGCCCCTGGAGCCACACATCAGGACTGTGCCTGTCCATACCATGGGAATTCTGCCAATTCCATTGTCCACAATCGTACAAATTAGGAAAAACTTCCAGAGTCCCAAAGGACATACCAAAAATGTAGGCCGCCCAGGACAAACAAGGGTCATCTGAAACCAGCTGAGCATCTACCTCTACTCAGCGTAGATGGATGTCCCCAGAGAAGAAGATTGAATCAGACAGGCCCCTAGGCCTGAATCAGATTCATTGCTTTCGGTTACAGGTATCTCTCCTCAGAGGCCTGGTTTCCAATATTAGCATATGGAGATTTCATGAGGCAGCAATCAGAACAAATCTCTTCTCCACATGGGAAAATTATCCTTTGAAGAAGTCTCAAAACGTCCAGTTAGGAGAATCCTTCAGGGCCTGTGTGCCACTGCCCCATTACAAGGTCTCCATAGACACAAAAACACATTAGGATCCATCCACAGGAGAGTCCATTTCAACTGAGCGTATTCGTTTGCTCCGGGAGATCCAGCAGATCTAACTTCTCTTGTTGCTAGGAGACAATTGGAATGTGAGGTGGCCTACCCCGCCATCCATCTTTAAAACCCTGCTCGGAATCGTTGGCCTGGAGCCAACCAACAGGTCTCAATTTTCCTGCAGAAGAATCTTTGCAGTTTGGAGCTTCTCAGAACTCCCATCGTGAGAGAACCCCCATGGCCACATGATCCCCGCCCTTCATAAAGGGGCCATCAGGGACATAAGGTCCAACCTGAGCGATCGTCTGATCCTCACCCTGACTTCAGATGCACGAGATGTCGGTTCAGGTCTGTAGATTGTGCCTGCCATGTCCTCACCCAGAAACCTAAGCCTTGCTTGTGTCCTCAGACTTCTGTACACAGACTACTGGCTCACAAGCCCTCCAGTTTGGCAATCCAGAACTACAATGCAGCACTCTACCTACCCTGCAGAAGAAATACATTGCCCGCTGGGGCTACCTAGAAACCCCAAATGAAGATCAACCTGCACGACACTTGTCTATGCCCAAAATATATAGGTTGTCCTGGGCAATAATGCCCTTTCTGACACAGCCTGAGCCTGGAACTCCTGGGCACACCCAGACAGCTGGCTACAAACTGAGAACTTCAGACCCCCCATGGCCTTAGGTCGTTATCCCTTCCCAAACTCAGTTTTGAGGCTTCAGAACCTAAACCTTATCTCCAATCACTGCCCAGGTTTGAGAATGATGCAGAAATCAGAACTCCTTCCCGATGGCAGGAAAACTTGTGGTTGGCTTGTTGTCCAACGTTCAGTGTAGTGGAAACCAGTTTGGCAATCCAGAATTATAATGCAGCTCTCTGCCTGCTCTCCAAAAGAAAAACATTGCCTTCTGGGGCTACCCAGAAACCCCAAATGAAGATCAACCAGCACGACACTTGGCTGTACCCAAAATATATAGGCTGACTCCCGCAATAATGCCCTTTCTGACAGAGGCTGAGCCTGGACCTCCTGGCCCCACACATACAGCTGGCCGCTCACTGAGCACATCGGACCAGCCATTGCCTTAGGTCGTTATCTCTTCCCAGCTTCGTTTTTCAGGATTTAGAATCTAGACCTTATCTCCAATCACTGCCCATGTTTGAAAATGATGCAGAAATCAGAACTCTTTCCCGATGGCAAGAAACCTTGTGGTAGGCTTGTTGTATAATGTTCAGTGTAGTGGATACCAGTGTGTCCCTTGAGGCCCCGCCATTGCTCGCGGGCCACATAGGTGGAAAACACACATTGTGACGCTCAGCGTTAGCCCAGTCCTCAGGTAAGGCCTCTCAGTGGCTGGATGAAGAGACAGCATATTGGGCTTGCCATGCCCCTAGGCCCCAATTTTTAACAATAGTTTGGGTTGTCCGTTCACTCTTCCCCAGGGCTCTGCTTTGGAACCCCTCTTTTGGTGGGACACCTGAGGTAACAACCCTGAAAAGAGTACTCCATCCAACAGATTGACGAAAAACAATTGGGATTGGGCAAAATCCACAGAGAGCAAGATTCGTCCATGGCCCATGAGGCCTCCTCGACATTCCACGGCCATCGCTGAAACAAACTCCAGAGACAAAAGCCTGAGCAAGCGCCTCAGACTCGCACTTTCTTCATATCCTGAAGATGTCTTCTCATGGTTTGTAGATCGGGCCTGCCATACCTACGTCCCCAAACATAAGCTGAGTTTGTGTTTTCAGACTTCTGTCCTCAAAGTCCTGGGCCACACACCATCCAGGCTGGGGACCCTGGAGCCACACATTAGGACTGTGCCTACCCAATCCATGGGAATTCTGCCCATTCCATTGTCCAAAATCATACAAATTAGGAGAACCCTCCAAAGTCCCTGAGGCCATCCCAATAGTAAAGGTCGCCCGGGACAAAAAAGGTCAGTCTGTCACCAGCTGAGCATCTAACTCCACTCATACCCTAGATGGATGTCCCCAGAGAAGAAGATTGAACCAGACAGGACCCTAGGCCAAAATCGGATCCATTGCTTTGGTTTACATGCATGTCCCTTCAAAACCCTGGATTCCAATACAAGCTTTGGGGTTTTCCTGAGGCACCCATCTGAAGAAACCTGTCTCTACAAGGAAACTTGTGCATGGGAACTATGTCAAAAGCTTAAGAGAATACTTCAGGGTCCCGGTGCCACCGCCCCATTCCAAGGCCCTCATGGACACAAACACACATTAGACCCATCCTCAGGAAAGTCCATTTCAACTCAGCCACCCCGGTTGCTCCCGCAGAGCCATCAGATCTAAACTGTCTTGTCGCTAGGAGACAATTTGAATGTGAGGCGGGCTTCCCAGGCATCCATCCTCGAACGTTGGTCTGGACTTATCCATATGGGATGTCCTGGAGCTGTCCAACAGGTCTCAATTTTCACGCAGAAGGAATCCTAGGAGGGGGCCTTCCACCAAACCAAACGTGGGAAAACCTCCACGGCCTCGAGAATCGGCTCCCTTCGTGAAGGGGCCGTCATGAACAGAAAATCCAAGCTGAGCCTACGTCTGATATTCGCTCTGACTTCCGATGCATGAGATATTGCTTCAGATCTTCAGGAGGTACATGCCGTGCCCTCGCCCTGAAACCCAAGTCTAGCTTGTGTTCTCAGACTTCCGTCCTCACACTCCTGGCCCCGAAGCCCACAAGTTTGGCAATTCCGGACCATCATTGCAGCACTCTGCCTGCCCTCTAGAAACAAAATATTGCCCAATGAGCTGCCCGGGCACATTAAATGAGAATAAACCTACACGGCACTCGAATGTACCCAAATTATATAGTCTAACATGGGCAGTAATGCACTGTCTGACACACCCTAAGCCG
The DNA here is from genome assembly GCF_011764305.1 of Mustela putorius furo. NCBI lineage: Eukaryota > Metazoa > Chordata > Mammalia > Carnivora > Mustelidae > Mustela > Mustela putorius. The sequence goes on from NW_025421626.1 coordinate 87,458, forward strand.
GGACCTCCTGAGCAACACCCAGACAGCTGACCGCACCATGAGCCCATAAGACCCACCGTGGCCTTAGGTCATCATCTCTTCACTACCTCAGTTTTCAGGCTTCAGTACCGAGACCTTATCTCCAATCACTGCCCAGGGGTGACTATGATGCAGAAATCAGAACTATTCCTTACCCAAGGCAAGAAACCATGTGGATGGCATGTTGTCCAATGTTCAGTGTAGGGGAAACCAGCATTCACCCTGTGGCCCCGCCCATTCTTGAGTGCGACGAGGGCATAAACACGCATTGTGATCCTCAGCGTGAGTCCTGTCCTCTAGTACGTCCTCTCAGTGGCTAGACCATTAGATGCCATAATGGGTTGACATGTCCCTAGGCCCCAAATTTAAACCAGATTTCTGGTTGTCCAATCGCCCCTCCCCAGGGCTCTACTCTGGAATCCCTCATTTGGTGGGACAACTGAGTTTGAAAAACAAAACAAAACAACAACAACAACAACAACAACAACAAAATGGACTTCTTCCATCCCACAGAATGACCCCAAACTCTTTGGACGGAGCCAAACACCCAGAGAGTAGGACTCGTCCATTTCCCATGAAGTCACCCGGATATTTCATGACCATGAATGGCACGATATCCAGAGATAAAAACTTGACCAAGAGCCTCACACTCGCCATTTTTTCATATCCCGAAGAGTTCTCCTCATGGTCTGTAGATCAGTCCTGCCATACCTAAGACCCGAAACATAATCCGAGTTTGTGTTTTCAGACAACTGTCCAAACAGCCCAGGCCTACACACCCAACAGGCTCAGACCCGTGGAGGCAACCTGAGTACTGTACTTGCCCTCTCCAAGGGAATTCTGTGTGCCCATTCCAATGGCCACAACGCTACTAATAGGATAAACCTCCAAAGTCCCTGAGGCCATCCCAATAGTGGTGGCTTCCCAGGACAAACAAGAGCAATCTGAGCCCATATGAGAACCTACCTGCACTCAGACTCGTAGTCTGATATCCCCAGAGGTAAAAAGGAACGAACAGGGCCCTAGGCCCTAATCGGATCCATTGCTTTGGTTTCCAGGCATCTTCCTAGGGGCCTGGATTTCAGTACCAGCATATGGCTGTTTCTTGAATCACCCATCAGAACAAAACTCTTCTACACATGGGAAACTTGCACGTGGGAGGTGTGTCATAGCCTCTTTTTAGGAGACCCCTACAGGGCCCCAGTGCCACCGCTTCATTCCAAGGTCTCCATAGACACAAAATCATATTAGGATACATGCACGAGAGAGTCCAATTCAACTCAGCATATTCGGTTGCTCCGTGAAATCCAGCAGATCTAACTTGTCTAGTTGCTAGGAGACAATTGGAATGCGAGGTGGCCTACCCCGCCATCCATCCTTAGAACCCTGCTCAGAATCATTGGCCTGGAGCCAAACAACAGGTCTCAATTCTCCTGCAGAAGAATCTTTGCAGTTGGGAGCTTCTCACAACTCCCATCGTGAGAAACCCCCATGGCCTCGTGATACCCCCCCCTTCATGAAGGGGCTATCAGGAACCTAAGGTCCAACCTGAGAAATAGTCTGATCCTCACCCTGACTTCAGATGTATGAGATCTCGATTCAGATGTATGAGATCTCGATCTGTATATTGTGCCTGCCATATCCTCACCCAGAAACCTAAGCCTAGCTTGTGTCCTCAGACTTCGGTACACATACTACTGGCTCACAAGCCCTCCAGTTTGGCAATAAAGAACTACAATGCACCACTCTACCTGCCCTGCAGAAGAAATACATTGCCCTCTGGGGCTACCCAGAAACCCCAAATGAAGATCAACCTGCACGCCTCTTGGCTGTACCCAAAATATATAGGCTGACCTGGGCAATAATGCCCTTTCTGACAGAGCCAGATCTGGACCTCCTGGCCCCACCCAGACAGCTTACCGCTCACTGAGCACATAGGACCAGCCATTGCCTTAGGTCGTTATCTCTTCCCAACCTCGGTTTTTAGGATTCAGATCCTAGACCTTATCTCCAATCACTGCCCAGGTTTGAAAATGATGCAGAAATCAGAACTCCTTCCCGATGGCAAGAACCTTGTGGTTGGCTTGTTGTCCAACGTTCAGTGTAGTGGAAACCTGTTTGTCCGATGAGGCCCCGCCATTGCTCGTGGGCCACATAGGTGGCAAACTCACATTGTGACCCTCACCCTGAGCCCAGTCCTCAGGTAAGGCCTCTCAGTGGCTGGATGGAGAGACAGCATATTGGGCTTGCCATGCCCCTAGGCCCCAATTTTTAACCATAGTTCGGGTTGTCCCTTCACTCTTCCCCAGGGATCTGCTTTGGAATTCCTCTTTTGGTGGGACACCTGAGGTAACACACCTGAAAGGAGTCCTACCATCCCACAGATTGACGGAAAACAATTGGGATCGGGCCAAGTCCACAGAGAACAAGATTCGTCCATGGCCCATGAGGCCTCCCCAACATTCCACGGCCATCGCTGATACAAAATCCAGAGACAAAAGCCTGAGCACGCGCCTCAGACTCGCTCATTCTTCATCAGATAAGAACCTACACGGCACTCGAATGAACCCAAAATATATAGTCTAACCTGGGCACTAAGGCACCGTCTGACAACCTGAGCCTGGACCTCGTGACCAACACCCAGACAGGTGACCGAACACTGAGCACATCAGATCCTCCATTGCCTTAGGTCATCATCTCTTCCCTACCTCACTTTCCAGGATTCAGAACCTAGACCTTATCTCCAATCACTGCCCAGGTGTGACTCTGATGCAGAAATCAGAACTCTTCCTTACCCATGGCAAGAAACCTTGTGGTTGGCATGTTGTCCAACGTTCAGTGTAGGAGAAACCAGCCTTCACCCTGAGGCCCCGTCATTCTTGAGTGCGACGAGGGCATAAACACGCATTGTGACCCTCAGCGTGAGTCCTGTCCTCTAGTACGTCCTCTCAGTGGCTGGACCATTAGAAGTCATAATGGGCTTGACATGTCCCTAGGCCCCAATTTTTAACCAGATTTCTGGTTGTCCCGTCGCCCCTCCCCAGGGCTCTACTCTGGAATCCCTCATTTGGTGGGACAACTGAGGTTGAAAAACAAAACAAAACAAATCAACAGCAACAGAACAACGGACTTCTTCCATCCCACAGAATGACCCCAAACTCTTTGGACGAGGCCAAACCCCCAGAGAGTAAGACTCGTCCATTTTCCATGAAGTCACCCGGAAATTTCTCGACCATGAGTGACACGATATCCAGAGACAAAAACTTGAGCAAGAGCCTCACACTCGCCCATTTTCATTTCCCGAAGAGTTCTCCTCGTGGTCTGTAGAACAGTCCTGCCATTCCTATGACCCGAAAAATAAGCCGAGCTTGTGTTTTCAGACAACTGTCCAAAGAGCCCTGGCCTACACACACCCTACAGGCTCAGGCCTCTGGAGCCAAACCTGACGACTGTGCTTGCCCTCTCCAATGGAATAGTATGTGCCCATTCCAATGGCCACAACCCTACTAATAGGATAAACCTCTAAAGTCCCTGAGGCTATCCCAATATTTGGAGCTTCCCAGGACAAACAGGGGCAATCAGGGCCCATCTGAACACCTATCTGCACTCAGACCCGTAGACTGTTGTCCCCAGAGGTAAAAAGGAACGAACAGACCCCTAGGCACCTATCGGATCCATTGCTTTGTTTTCCAGGCATCTCTCCTCAGAGTCCTGGATTTCAATAACAGCATATGGCAGTTTCTTGACTCACCCATCAGAACAAATCTCATCTACACATGGGAAACTTGCACGATCGAGCTGTGTGAAAGCCTCTCTTTAGGACAACCCTTCAGGGCCCCAGTGCCACCGCTTCATTCCAAGGTCTCCGTAGACACAAAATCATATTAGGACACATCCACGGGAGAGTCCATTTCAACTCAGACTCCTCGGTTGCTCCCCCAGATCCAGCAGATCTAACCTGTCTTGTTGCTTGGAGACAATTGGAATGCGAGGTGGGCTACCCAGCCATCCATCCTTAGAACCCTGCTCGGAATCGTTGTCCTGGAGCCAACCAACAGGTAAAAATTGTCCTGCAGAAGAATCTTTGCAGTTGGGAGCTTCTCACAAGTCCCATCGTGGGAAAACCCCCATGGACTCGTGATACACCCCCCCTTCAAGAAGGGGCCATTTTGGACAGACTGTCCAACCTGAGCGATCATCTGATCCTCGCCCACCCTTCAGATGCACGAGATCTCGATTCAGGTCTGTAGATTGTGCCTGCCATATCCTCACCCGGAATCCCAGGCCTAGCTTGGGTTCTCAGAATTCCGTCCTCAGACTACTGGCCCACAAGCCCTCCAGTTTCGCAATCCAGAACTACAATGCAGCACTCTGCCTGCCCTCCAGACGAAAATCATTGACCTCTGGGGCTACCCAGAAACCCCAAATGAGGATCAACAGGGCACGCCATTCGGCTGTACCCCAAATATATAGGCTGACCTGGGCACTAATGCCCTTTCTGACACAGCCTGATCCTGGACCTCCTGGCCCCACCCAGACAGCTGGCCGCACACTGAGCACATCGGACCCCTCATGGCCTTAGGTCGTCATCTCTTCTCAACCTCGGTTTTCAGGCTTCTGAACCTAGACCCTATCTCCAATCACGGCCCGGGTTTGAAAATGATGCAGAAATCAGAACTCTTTCCCCATGGCAAGAAACCTTGTGGTTGGCATGTTGTCCAACGTTCAGTGTACTTGAAACCAGTGTGGCCCATGAGGCCCCGCCCATGCTTGCGGGCCACATTGGTCACAAAATCACATTGTGACCCTCACCCTGAGCCCAGTCCTCAGGTAAGGCCTCTCAGTGGCTGGATGGAGAGACAGCATATTGGGCTTGCCATGCCCCTAGGCCCCAATTTTTAACCATAGTTCGGGTTGTCCCTTCACTCTTCCCCAGGGATCTGCTTTGGAATTCCTCTTTTGGTGGGACACCTGAGGTAACACACCTGAAAGGAGTCCTACCATCCCACAGATTGACGGAAAACAATTGGGATCGGGCCAAGTCCACAGAGAACAAGATTCGTCCATGGCCCATGAGGCCTCCCCAACATTCCACGGCCATCGCTGATACAAAATCCAGAGACAAAAGCCTGAGCACGCGCCTCAGACTCGCTCATTCTTCATCAGATAAGAACCTACACGGCACTCGAATGAACCCAAAATATATAGTCTAACCTGGGCACTAAGGCACCGTCTGACAACCTGAGCCTGGACCTCGTGACCAACACCCAGACAGGTGACCGAACACTGAGCACATCAGATCCTCCATTGCCTTAGGTCATCATCTCTTCCCTACCTCACTTTCCAGGATTCAGAACCTAGACCTTATCTCCAATCACTGCCCAGGGGTGACTCTGATGCAGAAATCAGAACTCTTCCTTACCCATGGCAAGAAACCTTGTGGTTGGCATGTTGTCCAACGTTCAGTGTAGGAGAAACCAGCCTTCACCCTGAGGCCCCGTCATTCTTGAGTGCGACGAGGGCATAAACACGCATTGTGACCCTCAGCGTGAGTCCTGTCCTCTAGTACGTCCTCTCAGTGGCTGGACCATTAGAAGTCATAATGGGCTTGACATGTCCCTAGGCCCCAATTTTTAACCAGATTTCTGGTTGTCCCGTCGCCCCTCCCCAGGGCTCTACTCTGGAATCCCTCATTTGGTGGGACAACTGAGGTTGAAAACAAAACAAAACAAACAAATCAACAGCAACAGAACAACGGACTTCTTCCATCCCACAGAATGACCCCAAACTCTTTGGACGAGGCCAAACCCCCAGAGAGTAAGACTCGTCCATTTTCCATGAAGTCACCCGGAAATTTCTCGACCATGAGTGACACGATATCCAGAGACAAAAACTTGAGCAAGAGCCTCACACTCGCCCATTTTCATTTCCCGAAGAGTTCTCCTCGTGGTCTGTAGAACAGTCCTGCCATTCCTATGACCCGAAAAATAAGCCGAGCTTGTGTTTTCAGACAACTGTCCAAAGAGCCCTGGCCTACACACCCTACAGGCTCAGGCCTCTGGAGCCAAACCTGACGACTGTGCTTGCCCTCTCCAATGGAATAGTATGTGCCCATTCCAATGGCCACAACCCTACTAATAGGATAAACCTCTAAAGTCCCTGAGGCTATCCCAATATTTGGAGCTTCCCAGGACAAACAGGGGCAATCAGGGCCCATCTGAACACCTATCTGCACTCAGACCCGTAGACTGTTGTCCCCAGAGGTAAAAAGGAACGAACAGACCCCTAGGCACCTATCGGATCCATTGCTTTGTTTTCCAGGCATCTCTCCTCAGAGTCCTGGATTTCAATAACAGCATATGGCAGTTTCTTGACTCACCCATCAGAACAAATCTCATCTACACATGGGAAACTTGCACGATCGAGCTGTGTGAAAGCCTCTCTTTAGGACAACCCTTCAGGGCCCCAGTGCCACCGCTTCATTCCAAGGTCTCCGTAGACACAAAATCATATTAGGACACATCCACGGGAGAGTCCATTTCAACTCAGACTCCTCGGTTGCTCCCCCAGATCCAGCAGATCTAACCTGTCTTGTTGCTTGGAGACAATTGGAATGCGAGGTGGGCTACCCAGCCATCCATCCTTAGAACCCTGCTCGGAATCGTTGTCCTGGAGCCAACCAACAGGTAAAAATTGTCCTGCAGAAGAATCTTTGCAGTTGGGAGCTTCTCACAAGTCCATCATCGTGGGAAAACCCCCATGGACTCGTGATACACCCCCCCTTCAAGAAGGGGCCATTTTGGACAGACTGTCCAACCTGAGCGATCATCTGATCCTCGCCCACCCTTCAGATGCACGAGATCTCGATTCAGGTCTGTAGATTGTGCCTGCCATATCCTCACCCGGAATCCCAGGCCTAGCTTGGGTTCTCAGAATTCCGTCCTCAGACTACTGGCCCACAAGCCCTCCAGTTTCGCAATCCAGAACTACAATGCAGCACTCTGCCTGCCCTCCAGACGAAAATCATTGACCTCTGGGGCTACCCAGAAACCCCAAATGAGGATCAACAGGGCACGCCATTCGGCTGTACCCCAAATATATAGGCTGACCTGGGCACTAATGCCCTTTCTGACACAGCCTGATCCTGGACCTCCTGGCCCCACCCAGACAGCTGGCCGCACACTGAGCACATCGGACCCCTCATGGCCTTAGGTCGTCATCTCTTCTCAACCTCGGTTTCAGGCTTCTGAACCTAGACCCTATCTCCAATCACGGCCCGGGTTTGAAAATGATGCAGAAATCAGAACTCTTTCCCCATGGCAAGAAACCTTGTGGTTGGCATGTTGTCCAACGTTCAGTGTACTTGAAACCAGTGTGGCCCATGAGGCCCCGCCCATGCTTGCGGGCCACATTGGTCACAAAATCACATTGTGACCCTCACCCTGAGCCCAGTCCTCAGGTAAGGCCTCTCAGTGGCTGGATGGAGAGACAGCATATTGGGCTTGCCATGCCCCTAGGCCCCAATTTTTAACCATAGTTCGGGTTGTCCCTTCACTCTTCCCCAGGGATCTGCTTTGGAATTCCTCTTTTGGTGGGACACCTGAGGTAACACACCTGAAAGGAGTCCTACCATCCCACAGATTGACGGAAAACAATTGGGATCGGGCCAAGTCCACAGAGAACAAGATTCGTCCATGGCCCATGAGGCCTCCCCAACATTCCACGGCCATCGCTGATACAAAATCCAGAGACAAAAGCCTGAGCACGCGCCTCAGACTCGCTCATTCTTCATCAGATAAGAACCTACACGGCACTCGAATGAACCCAAAATATATAGTCTAACCTGGGCACTAAGGCACCGTCTGACAACCTGAGCCTGGACCTCGTGACCAACACCCAGACAGGTGACCGAACACTGAGCACATCAGATCCTCCATTGCCTTAGGTCATCATCTCTTCCCTACCTCACTTTCCAGGATTCAGAACCTAGACCTTATCTCCAATCACTGCCCAGGGGTGACTCTGATGCAGAAATCAGAACTCTTCCTTACCCATGGCAAGAAACCTTGTGGTTGGCATGTTGTCCAACGTTCAGTGTAGGAGAAACCAGCCTTCACCCTGAGGCCCCGTCATTCTTGAGTGCGACGAGGGCATAAACACGCATTGTGACCCTCAGCGTGAGTCCTGTCCTCTAGTACGTCCTCTCAGTGGCTGGACCATTAGAAGTCATAATGGGCTTGACATGTCCCTAGGCCCCAATTTTTTAACCAGATTTCTGGTTGTCCCGTCGCCCCTCCCCAGGGCTCTACTCTGGAATCCCTCATTTGGTGGGACAACTGAGGGAAAAAAACAAAACAAAACAAATCAACAGCAACAGAACAACGGACTTCTTCCATCCCACAGAATGACCCCAAACTCTTTGGACGAGGCCAAACCCCCAGAGAGTAAGACTCGTCCATTTTCCATGAAGTCACCCGGAAATTTCTCGACCATGAGTGACACGATATCCAGAGACAAAAACTTGAGCAAGAGCCTCACACTCGCCCATTTTCATTTCCCGAAGAGTTCTCCTCGTGGTCTGTAGAACAGTCCTGCCATTCCTATGACCCGAAAAATAAGCCGAGCTTGTGTTTTCAGACAACTGTCCAAAGAGCCCTGGCCTACACACCCTACAGGCTCAGGCCTCTGGAGCCAAACCTGACGACTGTGCTTGCCCTCTCCAATGGAATAGTATGTGCCCATTCCAATGGCCACAACCCTACTAATAGGATAAACCTCTAAAGTCCCTGAGGCTATCCCAATATTTGGAGCTTCCCAGGACAAACAGGGGCAATCAGGGCCCATCTGAACACCTATCTGCACTCAGACCCGTAGACTGTTGTCCCCAGAGGTAAAAAGGAACGAACAGACCCCTAGGCACCTATCGGATCCATTGCTTTGTTTTCCAGGCATCTCTCCTCAGAGTCCTGGATTTCAATAACAGCATATGGCAGTTTCTTGACTCACCCATCAGAACAAATCTCATCTACACATGGGAAACTTGCACGATCGAGCTGTGTGAAAGCCTCTCTTTAGGACAACCCTTCAGGGCCCCAGTGCCACCGCTTCATTCCAAGGTCTCCGTAGACACAAAATCATATTAGGACACATCCACGGGAGAGTCCATTTCAACTCAGACTCCTCGGTTGCTCCCCCAGATCCAGCAGATCTAACCTGTCTTGTTGCTTGGAGACAATTGGAATGCGAGGTGGGCTACCCAGCCATCCATCCTTAGAACCCTGCTCGGAATCGTTGTCCTGGAGCCAACCAACAGGTAAAAATTGTCCTGCAGAAGAATCTTTGCAGTTGGGAGCTTCTCACAAGTCCCATCGTGGGAAAACCCCCATGGACTCGTGATACACCCCCCCTTCAAGAAGGGGCCATTTTGGACAGACTGTCCAACCTGAGCGATCATCTGATCCTCGCCCACCCTTCAGATGCACGAGATCTCGATTCAGGTCTGTAGATTGTGCCTGCCATATCCTCACCCGGAATCCCAGGCCTAGCTTGGGTTCTCAGAATTCCGTCCTCAGACTACTGGCCCACAAGCCCTCCAGTTTCGCAATCCAGAACTACAATGCAGCACTCTGCCTGCCCTCCAGACGAAAATCATTGACCTCTGGGGCTACCCAGAAACCCCAAATGAGGATCAACAGGGCACGCCATTCGGCTGTACCCCAAATATATAGGCTGACCTGGGCACTAATGCCCTTTCTGACACAGCCTGATCCTGGACCTCCTGGCCCCACCCAGACAGCTGGCCGCACACTGAGCACATCGGACCCCTCATGGCCTTAGGTCGTCATCTCTTCTCAACCTCGGTTTTCAGGCTTCTGAACCTAGACCCTATCTCCAATCACGGCCCGGGTTTGAAAATGATGCAGAAATCAGAACTCTTTCCCCATGGCAAGAAACCTTGTGGTTGGCATGTTGTCCAACGTTCAGTGTACTTGAAACCAGTGTGGCCCATGAGGCCCCGCCCATGCTTGCGGGCCACATTGGTCACAAAATCACATTGTGACCCTCACCCTGAGCCCAGTCCTCAGGTAAGGCCTCTCAGTCTCAGTGGATGGATGGAGAGACAGCATATTGGGCTTGCCATGCCCCTAGGCCCCAATTTTTAACCATAGTTCGGGTTGTCCCTTCACTCTTCCCCAGGGATCTGCTTTGGAATTCCTCTTTTGGTGGGACACCTGAGGTAACACACCTGAAAGGAGTCCTACCATCCCACAGATTGACGGAAAACAATTGGGATCGGGCCAAGTCCACAGAGAACAAGATTCGTCCATGGCCCATGAGGCCTCCCCAACATTCCACGGCCATCGCTGATACAAAATCCAGAGACAAAAGCCTGAGCACGCGCCTCAGACTCGCTCATTCTTCATCAGATAAGAACCTACACGGCACTCGAATGAACCCAAAATATATAGTCTAACCTGGGCACTAAGGCACCGTCTGACAACCTGAGCCTGGACCTCGTGACCAACACCCAGACAGGTGACCGAACACTGAGCACATCAGATCCTCCATTGCCTTAGGTCATCATCTCTTCCCTACCTCACTTTCCAGGATTCAGAACCTAGACCTTATCTCCAATCACTGCCCAGGGGTGACTCTGATGCAGAAATCAGAACTCTTCCTTACCCATGGCAAGAAACCTTGTGGTTGGCATGTTGTCCAACGTTCAGTGTAGGAGAAACCAGCCTTCACCCTGAGGCCCCGTCATTCTTGAGTGCGACGAGGGCATAAACACGCATTGTGACCCTCAGCGTGAGTCCTGTCCTCTAGTACGTCCTCTCAGTGGCTGGACCATTAGAAGTCATAATGGGCTTGACATGTCCCTAGGCCCCAATTTTTAACCAGATTTCTGGTTGTCCCGTCGCCCCTCCCCAGGGCTCTACTCTGGAATCCCTCATTTGGTGGGACAACTGAGGTTGAAAAAAACAAAACAAAACAAATCAACAGCAACAGAACAACGGACTTCTTCCATCCCACAGAATGACCCCAAACTCTTTGGACGAGGCCAAACCCCCAGAGAGTAAGACTCGTCCATTTTCCATGAAGTCACCCGGAAATTTCTCGACCATGAGTGACACGATATCCAGAGACAAAAACTTGAGCAAGAGCCTCACACTCGCCCATTTTCATTTCCCGAAGAGTTCTCCTCGTGGTCTGTAGAACAGTCCTGCCATTCCTATGACCCGAAAAATAAGCCGAGCTTGTGTTTTCAGACAACTGTCCAAAGAGCCCTGGCCTACACACCCTACAGGCTCAGGCCTCTGGAGCCAAACCTGACGACTGTGCTTGCCCTCTCCAATGGAATAGTATGTGCCCATTCCAATGGCCACAACCCTACTAATAGGATAAACCTCTAAAGTCCCTGAGGCTATCCCAATATTTGGAGCTTCCCAGGACAAACAGGGGCAATCAGGGCCCATCTGAACACCTATCTGCACTCAGACCCGTAGACTGTTGTCCCCAGAGGTAAAAAGGAACGAACAGACCCCTAGGCACCTATCGGATCCATTGCTTTGTTTTCCAGGCATCTCTCCTCAGAGTCCTGGATTTCAATAACAGCATATGGCAGTTTTCTTGACTCACCCATCAGAACAAATCTCATCTACACATGGGAAACTTGCACGATCGAGCTGTGTGAAAGCCTCTCTTTAGGACAACCCTTCAGGGCCCCAGTGCCACCGCTTCATTCCAAGGTCTCCGTAGACACAAAATCATATTAGGACACATCCACGGGAGAGTCCATTTCAACTCAGACTCCTCGGTTGCTCCCCCAGATCCAGCAGATCTAACCTGTCTTGTTGCTTGGAGACAATTGGAATGCGAGGTGGGCTACCCAGCCATCCATCCTTAGAACCCTGCTCGGAATCGTTGTCCTGGAGCCAACCAACAGGTAAAAATTGTCCTGCAGAAGAATCTTTGCAGTTGGGAGCTTCTCACAAGTCCCATCGTGGGAAAACCCCCATGGACTCGTGATACATACCCCCCCCTTCAAGAAGGGGCCATTTTGGACAGACTGTCCAACCTGAGCGATCATCTGATCCTCGCCCACCCTTCAGATGCACGAGATCTCGATTCAGGTCTGTAGATTGTGCCTGCCATATCCTCACCCGGAATCCCAGGCCTAGCTTGGGTTCTCAGAATTCCGTCCTCAGACTACTGGCCCACAAGCCCTCCAGTTTCGCAATCCAGAACTACAATGCAGCACTCTGCCTGCCCTCCAGACGAAAATCATTGACCTCTGGGGCTACCCAGAAACCCCAAATGAGGATCAACAGGGCACGCCATTCGGCTGTACCCCAAATATATAGGCTGACCTGGGCACTAATGCCCTTTCTGACACAGCCTGATCCTGGACCTCCTGGCCCCACCCAGACAGCTGGCCGCACACTGAGCACATCGGACCCCTCATGGCCTTAGGTCGTCATCTCTTCTCAACCTCGGTTTTCAGGCTTCTGAACCTAGACCCTATCTCCAATCACGGCCCGGGTTTGAAAATGATGCAGAAATCAGAACTCTTTCCCCATGGCAAGAAACCTTGTGGTTGGCATGTTGTCCAACGTTCAGTGTACTTGAAACCAGTGTGGCCCATGAGGCCCCGCCCATGCTTGCGGGCCACATTGGTCACAAAATCACATTGTGACCCTCACCCTGAGCCCAGTCCTCAGGTAAGGCCTCTCAGTGGCTGGATGGAGAGACAGCATATTGGGCTTGCCATGCCCCTAGGCCCCAATTTTTAACCATAGTTCGGGTTGTCCCTTCACTCTTCCCCAGGGATCTGCTTTGGAATTCCTCTTTTGGTGGGACACCTGAGGTAACACACCTGAAAGGAGTCCTACCATCCCACAGATTGACGGAAAACAATTGGGATCGGGCCAAGTCCACAGAGAACAAGATTCGTCCATGGCCCATGAGGCCTCCCCAACATTCCACGGCCATCGCTGATACAAAATCCAGAGACAAAAGCCTGAGCACGCGCCTCAGACTCGCTCATTCTTCATCAGATAAGAACCTACACGGCACTCGAATGAACCCAAAATATATAGTCTAACCTGGGCACTAAGGCACCGTCTGACAACCTGAGCCTGGACCTCGTGACCAACACACCCAGACAGGTGACCGAACACTGAGCACATCAGATCCTCCATTGCCTTAGGTCATCATCTCTTCCCTACCTCACTTTCCAGGATTCAGAACCTAGACCTTATCTCCAATCACTGCCCAGGGGTGACTCTGATGCAGAAATCAGAACTCTTCCTTACCCATGGCAAGAAACCTTGTGGTTGGCATGTTGTCCAACGTTCAGTGTAGGAGAAACCAGCCTTCACCCTGAGGCCCCGTCATTCTTGAGTGCGACGAGGGCATAAACACGCATTGTGACCCTCAGCGTGAGTCCTGTCCTCTAGTACGTCCTCTCAGTGGCTGGACCATTAGAAGTCATAATGGGCTTGACATGTCCCTAGGCCCCAATTTTTAACCAGATTTCTGGTTGTCCCGTCGCCCCTCCCCAGGGCTCTACTCTGGAATCCCTCATTTGGTGGGACAACTGAGGTTGAAAAACAAAACAAAACAAATCAACAGCAACAGAACAACGGACTTCTTCCATCCCACAGAATGACCCCAAACTCTTTGGACGAGGCCAAACCCCCAGAGAGTAAGACTCGTCCATTTTCCATGAAGTCACCCGGAAATTTCTCGACCATGAGTGACACGATATCCAGAGACAAAAACTTGAGCAAGAGCCTCACACTCGCCCATTTTCATTTCCCGAAGAGTTCTCCTCGTGGTCTGTAGAACAGTCCTGCCATTCCTATGACCCGAAAAATAAGCCGAGCTTGTGTTTTCAGACAACTGTCCAAAGAGCCCTGGCCTACACACCCTACAGGCTCAGGCCTCTGGAGCCAAACCTGACGACTGTGCTTGCCCTCTCCAATGGAATAGTATGTGCCCATTCCAATGGCCACAACCCTACTAATAGGATAAACCTCTAAAGTCCCTGAGGCTATCCCAATATTTGGAGCTTCCCAGGACAAACAGGGGCAATCAGGGCCCATCTGAACACCTATCTGCACTCAGACCCGTAGACTGTTGTCCCCAGAGGTAAAAAGGAACGAACAGACCCCTAGGCACCTATCGGATCCATTGCTTTGTTTTCCAGGCATCTCTCCTCAGAGTCCTGGATTTCAATAACAGCATATGGCAGTTTCTTGACTCACCCATCAGAACAAATCTCATCTACACATGGGAAACTTGCACGATCGAGCTGTGTGAAAGCCTCTCTTTAGGACAACCCTTCAGGGCCCCAGTGCCACCGCTTCATTCCAAGGTCTCCGTAGACACAAAATCATATTAGGACACATCCACGGGAGAGTCCATTTCAACTCAGACTCCTCGGTTGCTCCCCCAGATCCAGCAGATCTAACCTGTCTTGTTGCTTGGAGACAATTGGAATGCGAGGTGGGCTACCCAGCCATCCATCCTTAGAACCCTGCTCGGAATCGTTGTCCTGGAGCCAACCAACAGGTAAAAATTGTCCTGCAGAAGAATCTTTGCAGTTGGGAGCTTCTCACAAGTCCCATCGTGGGAAAACCCCCATGGACTCGTGATACACCCCCCCTTCAAGAAGGGGCCATTTTGGACAGACTGTCCAACCTGAGCGATCATCTGATCCTCGCCCACCCTTCAGATGCACGAGATCTCGATTCAGGTCTGTAGATTGTGCCTGCCATATCCTCACCCGGAATCCCAGGCCTAGCTTGGGTTCTCAGAATTCCGTCCTCAGACTACTGGCCCACAAGCCCTCCAGTTTCGCAATCCAGAACTACAATGCAGCACTCTGCCTGCCCTCCAGACGAAAATCATTGACCTCTGGGGCTACCCAGAAACCCCAAATGAGGATCAACAGGGCACGCCATTCGGCTGTACCCCCCAAATATATAGGCTGACCTGGGCACTAATGCCCTTTCTGACACAGCCTGATCCTGGACCTCCTGGCCCCACCCAGACAGCTGGCCGCACACTGAGCACATCGGACCCCTCATGGCCTTAGGTCGTCATCTCTTCTCAACCTCGGTTTTCAGGCTTCTGAACCTAGACCCTATCTCCAATCACGGCCCGGGTTTGAAAATGATGCAGAAATCAGAACTCTTTCCCCATGGCAAGAAACCTTGTGGTTGGCATGTTTGTCCAACGTTCAGTGTACTTGAAACCAGTGTGGCCCATGAGGCCCCGCCCATGCTTGCGGGCCACATTGGTCACAAAATCACATTGTGACCCTCACCCTGAGCCCAGTCCTCAGGTAAGGCCTCTCAGTGGCTGGATGGAGAGACAGCATATTGGGCTTGCCATGCCCCTAGGCCCCAATTTTTAACCATAGTTCGGGTTGTCCCTTCACTCTTCCCCAGGGATCTGCTTTGGAATTCCTCTTTTGGTGGGACACCTGAGGTAACACACCTGAAAGGAGTCCTACCATCCCACAGATTGACGGAAAAACAATTGGGATCGGGCCAAGTCCACAGAGAACAAGATTCGTCCATGGCCCATGAGGCCTCCCCAACATTCCACGGCCATCGCTGATACAAAATCCAGAGACAAAAGCCTGAGCACGCGCCTCAGACTCGCTCATTCTTCATCAGATAAGAACCTACACGGCACTCGAATGAACCCAAAATATATAGTCTAACCTGGGCACTAAGGCACCGTCTGACAACCTGAGCCTGGACCTCGTGACCAACACCCAGACAGGTGACCGAACACTGAGCACATCAGATCCTCCATTGCCTTAGGTCATCATCTCTTCCCTACCTCACTTTCCAGGATTCAGAACCTAGACCTTATCTCCAATCACTGCCCAGGGGTGACTCTGATGCAGAAATCAGAACTCTTCCTTACCCATGGCAAGAAACCTTGTGGTTGGCATGTTGTCCAACGTTCAGTGTAGGAGAAACCAGCCTTCACCCTGAGGCCCCGTCATTCTTGAGTGCGACGAGGGCATAAACACGCATTGTGACCCTCAGCGTGAGTCCTGTCCTCTAGTACGTCCTCTCAGTGGCTGGACCATTAGAAGTCATAATGGGCTTGACATGTCCCTAGGCCCCAATTTTTAACCAGATTTCTGGTTGTCCCGTCGCCCCTCCCCAGGGCTCTACTCTGGAATCCCTCATTTGGTGGGACAACTGAGGTTGAAAAACAAAACAAAACAAATCAACAGCAACAGAACAACGGACTTCTTCCATCCCACAGAATGACCCCAAACTCTTTGGACGAGGCCAAACCCCCAGAGAGTAAGACTCGTCCATTTTCCATGAAGTCACCCGGAAATTTCTCGACCATGAGTGACACGATATCCAGAGACAAAAACTTGAGCAAGAGCCTCACACTCGCCCATTTTCATTTCCCGAAGAGTTCTCCTCGTGGTCTGTAGAACAGTCCTGCCATTCCTATGACCCGAAAAATAAGCCGAGCTTGTGTTTTCAGACAACTGTCCAAAGAGCCCTGGCCTACACACCCTACAGGCTCAGGCCTCTGGAGCCAAACCTGACGACTGTGCTTGCCCTCTCCAATGGAATAGTATGTGCCCATTCCAATGGCCACAACCCTACTAATAGGATAAACCTCTAAAGTCCCTGAGGCTATCCCAATATTTGGAGCTTCCCAGGACAAACAGGGGCAATCAGGGCCCATCTGAACACCTATCGGCACTCAGACCCGTAGACTGTTGTCCCCAGAGGTAAAAAGGAACGAACAGACCCCTAGGCACCTATCGGATCCATTGCTTTGTTTTCCAGGCATCTCTCCTCAGAGTCCTGGATTTCAATAACAGCATATGGCAGTTTCTTGACTCACCCATCAGAACAAATCTCATCTACACATGGGAAACTTGCACGATCGAGCTGTGTGAAAGCCTCTCTTTAGGACAACCCTTCAGGGCCCCAGTGCCACCGCTTCATTCCAAGGTCTCCGTAGACACAAAATCATATTAGGACACATCCACGGGAGAGTCCATTTCAACTCAGACTCCTCGGTTGCTCCCCCAGATCCAGCAGATCTAACCTGTCTTGTTGCTTGGAGACAATTGGAATGCGAGGTGGGCTACCCAGCCATCCATCCTTAGAACCCTGCTCGGAATCGTTGTCCTGGAGCCAACCAACAGGTAAAAATTGTCCTGCAGAAGAATCTTTGCAGTTGGGAGCTTCTCACAAGTCCCATCGTGGGAAAACCCCCATGGACTCGTGATACACCCCCCCTTCAAGAAGGGGCCATTTTGGACAGACTGTCCAACCTGAGCGATCATCTGATCCTCGCCCACCCTTCAGATGCACGAGATCTCGATTCAGGTCTGTAGATTGTGCCTGCCATATCCTCACCCGGAATCCCAGGCCTAGCTTGGGTTCTCAGAATTCCGTCCTCAGACTACTGGCCCACAAGCCCTCCAGTTTCGCAATCCAGAACTACAATGCAGCACTCTGCCTGCCCTCCAGACGAAAATCATTGACCTCTGGGGCTACCCAGAAACCCCAAATGAGGATCAACAGGGCACGCCATTCGGCTGTACCCCAAATATATAGGCTGACCTGGGCACTAATGCCCTTTCTGACACAGCCTGATCCTGGACCTCCTGGCCCCACCCAGACAGCTGGCCGCACACTGAGCACATCGGACCCCTCATGGCCTTAGGTCGTCATCTCTTCTCAACCTCGGTTTTCAGGCTTCTGAACCTAGACCCTATCTCCAATCACGGCCCGGGTTTGAAAATGATGCAGAAATCAGAACTCTTTCCCCATGGCAAGAAACCTTGTGGTTGGCATGTTGTCCAACGTTCAGTGTACTTGAAACCAGTGTGGCCCATGAGGCCCCGCCCATGCTTGCGGGCCACATTGGTCACAAAATCACATTGTGACCCTCACCCTGAGCCCAGTCCTCAGGTAAGGCCTCTCAGTGGCTGGATGGAGAGACAGCATATTGGGCTTGCCATGCCCCTAGGCCCCAATTTTTAACCATAGTTCGGGTTGTCCCTTCACTCTTCCCCAGGGATCTGCTTTGGAATTCCTCTTTTGGTGGGACACCTGAGGTAACACACCTGAAAGGAGTCCTACCATCCCACAGATTGACGGAAAACAATTGGGATCGGGCCAAGTCCACAGAGAACAAGATTCGTCCATGGCCCATGAGGCCTCCCCAACATTCCACGGCCATCGCTGATACAAAATCCAGAGACAAAAGCCTGAGCACGCGCCTCAGACTCGCTCATTCTTCATCAGATAAGAACCTACACGGCACTCGAATGAACCCAAAATATATAGTCTAACCTGGGCACTAAGGCACCGTCTGACAACCTGAGCCTGGACCTCGTGACCAACACCCAGACAGGTGACCGAACACTGAGCACATCAGATCCTCCATTGCCTTAGGTCATCATCTCTTCCCTACCTCACTTTCCAGGATTCAGAACCTAGACCTTATCTCCAATCACTGCCCAGGGGTGACTCTGATGCAGAAATCAGAACTCTTCCTTACCCATGGCAAGAAACCTTGTGGTTGGCATGTTGTCCAACGTTCAGTGTAGGAGAAACCAGCCTTCACCCTGAGGCCCCGTCATTCTTGAGTGCGACGAGGGCATAAACACGCATTGTGACCCTCAGCGTGAGTCCTGTCCTCTAGTACGTCCTCTCAGTGGCTGGACCATTAGAAGTCATAATGGGCTTGACATGTCCCTAGGCCCCAATTTTTAACCAGATTTCTGGTTGTCCCGTCGCCCCTCCCCAGGGCTCTACTCTGGAATCCCTCATTTGGTGGGACAACTGAGGTTGAAAAAAAAACAAAACAAAACAAATCAACAGCAACAGAACAACGGACTTCTTCCATCCCACAGAATGACCCCAAACTCTTTGGACGAGGCCAAACCCCCAGAGAGTAAGACTCGTCCATTTTCCATGAAGTCACCCGGAAATTTCTCGACCATGAGTGACACGATATCCAGAGACAAAAACTTGAGCAAGAGCCTCACACTCGCCCATTTTCATTTCCCGAAGAGTTCTCCTCGTGGTCTGTAGAACAGTCCTGCCATTCCTATGACCCGAAAAATAAGCCGAGCTTGTGTTTTCAGACAACTGTCCAAAGAGCCCTGGCCTACACACCCTACAGGCTCAGGCCTCTGGAGCCAAACCTGACGACTGTGCTTCCCCTCTCCAATGGAATAGTATGTGCCCATTCCAATGGCCACAACCCTACTAATAGGATAAACCTCTAAAGTCCCTGAGGCTATCCCAATATTTGGAGCTTCCCAGGACAAACAGGGGCAATCAGGGCCCATCTGAACACCTACCGGCACTCAGACCCGTAGACTGTTGTCCCCAGAGGTAAAAAGGAACGAACAGACCCCTAGGCACCTATCGGATCCATTGCTTTGTTTTCCAGGCATCTCTCCTCAGAGTCCTGGATTTCAATAACAGCATATGGCAGTTTCTTGACTCACCCATCAGAACAAATCTCATCTACACATGGGAAACTTGCACGATCGAGCTGTGTGAAAGCCTCTCTTTAGGACAACCCTTCAGGGCCCCAGTGCCACCGCTTCATTCCAAGGTCTCCGTAGACACAAAATCATATTAGGACACATCCACGGGAGAGTCCATTTCAACTCAGACTCCTCGGTTGCTCCCCCAGATCCAGCAGATCTAACCTGTCTTGTTGCTTGGAGACAATTGGAATGCGAGGTGGGCTACCCAGCCATCCATCCTTAGAACCCTGCTCGGAATCGTTGTCCTGGAGCCAACCAACAGGTAAAAATTGTCCTGCAGAAGAATCTTTGCAGTTGGGAGCTTCTCACAAGTCCCATCGTGGGAAAACCCCCATGGACTCGTGATACACCCCCCCTTCAAGAAGGGGCCATTTTGGACAGACTGTCCAACCTGAGCGATCATCTGATCCTCGCCCACCCTTCAGATGCACGAGATCTCGATTCAGGTCTGTAGATTGTGCCTGCCATATCCTCACCCGGAATCCCAGGCCTAGCTTGGGTTCTCAGAATTCCGTCCTCAGACTACTGGCCCACAAGCCCTCCAGTTTCGCAATCCAGAACTACAATGCAGCACTCTGCCTGCCCTCCAGACGAAAATCATTGACCTCTGGGGCTACCCAGAAACCCCAAATGAGGATCAACAGGGCACGCCATTCGGCTGTACCCCAAAAATATATAGGCTGACCTGGGCACTAATGCCCTTTCTGACACAGCCTGATCCTGGACCTCCTGGCCCCACCCAGACAGCTGGCCGCACACTGAGCACATCGGACCCCTCATGGCCTTAGGTCGTCATCTCTTCTCAACCTCGGTTTTCAGGCTTCTGAACCTAGACCCTATCTCCAATCACGGCCCGGGTTTGAAAATGATGCAGAAATCAGAACTCTTTCCCCATGGCAAGAAACCTTGTGGTTGGCATGTTGTCCAACGTTCAGTGTACTTGAAACCAGTGTGGCCCATGAGGCCCCGCCCATGCTTGCGGGCCACATTGGTCACAAAATCACATTGTGACCCTCACCCTGAGCCCAGTCCTCAGGTAAGGCCTCTCAGTGGCTGGATGGAGAGACAGCATATTGGGCTTGCCATGCCCCTAGGCCCCAATTTTTAACCATAGTTCGGGTTGTCCCTTCACTCTTCCCCAGGGATCTGCTTTGGAATTCCTCTTTTGGTGGGACACCTGAGGTAACACACCTGAAAGGAGTCCTACCATCCCACAGATTGACGGAAAACAATTGGGATCGGGCCAAGTCCACAGAGAACAAGATTCGTCCATGGCCCATGAGGCCTCCCCAACATTCCACGGCCATCGCTGATACAAAATCCAGAGACAAAAGCCTGAGCACGCGCCTCAGACTCGCTCATTCTTCATCAGATAAGAACCTACACGGCACTCGAATGAACCCAAAATATATAGTCTAACCTGGGCACTAAGGCACCGTCTGACAACCTGAGCCTGGACCTCGTGACCAACACCCAGACAGGTGACCGAACACTGAGCACATCAGATCCTCCATTGCCTTAGGTCATCATCTCTTCCCTACCTCACTTTCCAGGATTCAGAACCTAGACCTTATCTCCAATCACTGCCCAGGGGTGACTCTGATGCAGAAATCAGAACTCTTCCTTACCCATGGCAAGAAACCTTGTGGTTGGCATGTTGTCCAAACGTTCAGTGTAGGAGAAACCAGCCTTCACCCTGAGGCCCCGTCATTCTTGAGTGCGACGAGGGCATAAACACGCATTGTGACCCTCAGCGTGAGTCCTGTCCTCTAGTACGTCCTCTCAGTGGCTGGACCATTAGAAGTCATAATGGGCTTGACATGTCCCTAGGCCCCAATTTTTAACCAGATTTCTGGTTGTCCCGTCGCCCCTCCCCAGGGCTCTACTCTGGAATCCCTCATTTGGTGGGACAACTGAGGTTGAAAAAACAAAACAAAACAAATCAACAGCAACAGAACAACGGACTTCTTCCATCCCACAGAATGACCCCAAACTCTTTGGACGAGGCCAAACCCCCAGAGAGTAAGACTCGTCCATTTTCCATGAAGTCACCCCGGAAATTTCTCGACCATGAGTGACACGATATCCAGAGACAAAAACTTGAGCAAGAGCCTCACACTCGCCCATTTTCATTTCCCGAAGAGTTCTCCTCGTGGTCTGTAGAACAGTCCTGCCATTCCTATGACCCGAAAAATAAGCCGAGCTTGTGTTTTCAGACAACTGTCCAAAGAGCCCTGGCCTACACACCCTACAGGCTCAGGCCTCTGGAGCCAAACCTGACGACTGTGCTTGCCCTCTCCAATGGAATAGTATGTGCCCATTCCAATGGCCACAACCCTACTAATAGGATAAACCTCTAAAGTCCCTGAGGCTATCCCAATATTTGGAGCTTCCCAGGACAAACAGGGGCAATCAGGGCCCATCTGAACACCTACCGGCACTCAGACCCGTAGACTGTTGTCCCCAGAGGTAAAAAGGAACGAACAGACCCCTAGGCACCTATCGGATCCATTGCTTTGTTTTCCAGGCATCTCTCCTCAGAGTCCTGGATTTCAATAACAGCATATGGCAGTTTCTTGACTCACCCATCAGAACAAATCTCATCTACACATGGGAAACTTGCACGATCGAGCTGTGTGAAAGCCTCTCTTTAGGACAACCCTTCAGGGCCCCAGTGCCACCGCTTC
Organism: Mustela putorius furo; assembly: GCF_011764305.1. Classification (NCBI taxonomy): domain Eukaryota; kingdom Metazoa; phylum Chordata; class Mammalia; order Carnivora; family Mustelidae; genus Mustela; species Mustela putorius. Next base: position 109,736 of record NW_025421626.1, read on the forward strand.
ATTCCAAGGTCTCCGTAGACACAAAATCATATTAGGACACATCCACGGGAGAGTCCATTTCAACTCAGACTCCTCGGTTGCTCCCCCAGATCCAGCAGATCTAACCTGTCTTGTTGCTTGGAGACAATTGGAATGCGAGGTGGGCTACCCAGCCATCCATCCTTAGAACCCTGCTCGGAATCGTTGTCCTGGAGCCAACCAACAGGTAAAAATTGTCCTGCAGAAGAATCTTTGCAGTTGGGAGCTTCTCACAAGTCCCATCGTGGGAAAACCCCCATGGACTCGTGATACACCCCCCCTTCAAGAAGGGGCCATTTTGGACAGACTGTCCAACCTGAGCGATCATCTGATCCTCGCCCACCCTTCAGATGCACGAGATCTCGATTCAGGTCTGTAGATTGTGCCTGCCATATCCTCACCCGGAATCCCAGGCCTAGCTTGGGTTCTCAGAATTCCGTCCTCAGACTACTGGCCCACAAGCCCTCCAGTTTCGCAATCCAGAACTACAATGCAGCACTCTGCCTGCCCTCCAGACGAAAATCATTGACCTCTGGGGCTACCCAGAAACCCCAAATGAGGATCAACAGGGCACGCCATTCGGCTGTACCCCAAATATATAGGCTGACCTGGGCACTAATGCCCTTTCTGACACAGCCTGATCCTGGACCTCCTGGCCCCACCCAGACAGCTGGCCGCACACTGAGCACATCGGACCCCTCATGGCCTTAGGTCGTCATCTCTTCTCAACCTCGGTTTTCAGGCTTCTGAACCTAGACCCTATCTCCAATCACGGCCCGGGTTTGAAAATGATGCAGAAATCAGAACTCTTTCCCCATGGCAAGAAACCTTGTGGTTGGCATGTTGTCCAACGTTCAGTGTACTTGAAACCAGTGTGGCCCATGAGGCCCCGCCCATGCTTGCGGGCCACATTGGTCACAAAATCACATTGTGACCCTCACCCTGAGCCCAGTCCTCAGGTAAGGCCTCTCAGTGGCTGGATGGAGAGACAGCATATTGGGCTTGCCATGCCCCTAGGCCCCAATTTTTAACCATAGTTCGGGTTGTCCCTTCACTCTTCCCCAGGGATCTGCTTTGGAATTCCTCTTTTGGTGGGACACCTGAGGTAACACACCTGAAAGGAGTCCTACCATCCCACAGATTGACGGAAAACAATTGGGATCGGGCCAAGTCCACAGAGAACAAGATTCGTCCATGGCCCATGAGGCCTCCCCAACATTCCACGGCCATCGCTGATACAAAATCCAGAGACAAAAGCCTGAGCACGCGCCTCAGACTCGCTCATTCTTCATCAGATAAGAACCTACACGGCACTCGAATGAACCCAAAATATATAGTCTAACCTGGGCACTAAGGCACCGTCTGACAACCTGAGCCTGGACCTCGTGACCAACACCCAGACAGGTGACCGAACACTGAGCACATCAGATCCTCCATTGCCTTAGGTCATCATCTCTTCCCTACCTACCTCACTTTCCAGGATTCAGAACCTAGACCTTATCTCCAATCACTGCCCAGGGGTGACTCTGATGCAGAAATCAGAACTCTTCCTTACCCATGGCAAGAAACCTTGTGGTTGGCATGTTGTCCAACGTTCAGTGTAGGAGAAACCAGCCTTCACCCTGAGGCCCCGTCATTCTTGAGTGCGACGAGGGCATAAACACGCATTGTGACCCTCAGCGTGAGTCCTGTCCTCTAGTACGTCCTCTCAGTGGCTGGACCATTAGAAGTCATAATGGGCTTGACATGTCCCTAGGCCCCAATTTTTAACCAGATTTCTGGTTGTCCCGTCGCCCCTCCCCAGGGCTCTACTCTGGAATCCCTCATTTGGTGGGACAACTGAGGTGAAAAAAAAACAAAACAAAACAAATCAACAGCAACAGAACAACGGACTTCTTCCATCCCACAGAATGACCCCAAACTCTTTGGACGAGGCCAAACCCCCAGAGAGTAAGACTCGTCCATTTTCCATGAAGTCACCCGGAAATTTCTCGACCATGAGTGACACGATATCCAGAGACAAAAACTTGAGCAAGAGCCTCACACTCGCCCATTTTCATTTCCCGAAGAGTTCTCCTCGTGGTCTGTAGAACAGTCCTGCCATTCCTATGACCCGAAAAATAAGCCGAGCTTGTGTTTTCAGACAACTGTCCAAAGAGCCCTGGCCTACACACCCTACAGGCTCAGGCCTCTGGAGCCAAACCTGACGACTGTGCTTGCCCTCTCCAATGGAATAGTATGTGCCCATTCCAATGGCCACAACCCTACTAATAGGATAAACCTCTAAAGTCCCTGAGGCTATCCCAATATTTGGAGCTTCCCAGGACAAACAGGGGCAATCAGGGCCCATCTGAACACCTACCGGCACTCAGACCCGTAGACTGTTGTCCCCAGAGGTAAAAAGGAACGAACAGACCCCTAGGCACCTATCGGATCCATTGCTTTGTTTTCCAGGCATCTCTCCTCAGAGTCCTGGATTTCAATAACAGCATATGGCAGTTTCTTGACTCACCCATCAGAACAAATCTCATCTACACATGGGAAACTTGCACGATCGAGCTGTGTGAAAGCCTCTCTTTAGGACAACCCTTCAGGGCCCCAGTGCCACCGCTTCATTCCAAGGTCTCCGTAGACACAAAATCATATTAGGACACATCCACGGGAGAGTCCATTTCAACTCAGACTCCTCGGTTGCTCCCCCAGATCCAGCAGATCTAACCTGTCTTGTTGCTTGGAGACAATTGGAATGCGAGGTGGGCTACCCAGCCATCCATCCTTAGAACCCTGCTCGGAATCGTTGTCCTGGAGCCAACCAACAGGTAAAAATTGTCCTGCAGAAGAATCTTTGCAGTTGGGAGCTTCTCACAAGTCCCATCGTGGGAAAACCCCCATGGACTCGTGATACACCCCCCCTTCAAGAAGGGGCCATTTTGGACAGACTGTCCAACCTGAGCGATCATCTGATCCTCGCCCACCCTTCAGATGCACGAGATCTCGATTCAGGTCTGTAGATTGTGCCTGCCATATCCTCACCCGGAATCCCAGGCCTAGCTTGGGTTCTCAGAATTCCGTCCTCAGACTACTGGCCCACAAGCCCTCCAGTTTCGCAATCCAGAACTACAATGCAGCACTCTGCCTGCCCTCCAGACGAAAATCATTGACCTCTGGGGCTACCCAGAAACCCCAAATGAGGATCAACAGGGCACGCCATTCGGCTGTACCCCAAATATATAGGCTGACCTGGGCACTAATGCCCTTTCTGACACAGCCTGATCCTGGACCTCCTGGCCCCACCCAGACAGCTGGCCGCACACTGAGCACATCGGACCCCTCATGGCCTTAGGTCGTCATCTCTTCTCAACCTCGGTTTTCAGGCTTCTGAACCTAGACCCTATCTCCAATCACGGCCCGGGTTTGAAAATGATGCAGAAATCAGAACTCTTTCCCCATGGCAAGAAACCTTGTGGTTGGCATGTTGTCCAACGTTCAGTGTACTTGAAACCAGTGTGGCCCATGAGGCCCCGCCCATGCTTGCGGGCCACATTGGTCACAAAATCACATTGTGACCCTCACCCTGAGCCCAGTCCTCAGGTAAGGCCTCTCAGTGGCTGGATGGAGAGACAGCATATTGGGCTTGCCATGCCCCTAGGCCCCAATTTTTAACCATAGTTCGGGTTGTCCCTTCACTCTTCCCCAGGGATCTGCTTTGGAATTCCTCTTTTGGTGGGACACCTGAGGTAACACACCTGAAAGGAGTCCTACCATCCCACAGATTGACGGAAAACAATTGGGATCGGGCCAAGTCCACAGAGAACAAGATTCGTCCATGGCCCATGAGGCCTCCCCAACATTCCACGGCCATCGCTGATACAAAATCCAGAGACAAAAGCCTGAGCACGCGCCTCAGACTCGCTCATTCTTCATCAGATAAGAACCTACACGGCACTCGAATGAACCCAAAAATATATAGTCTAACCTGGGCACTAAGGCACCGTCTGACAACCTGAGCCTGGACCTCGTGACCAACACCCAGACAGGTGACCGAACACTGAGCACATCAGATCCTCCATTGCCTTAGGTCATCATCTCTTCCCTACCTCACTTTCCAGGATTCAGAACCTAGACCTTATCTCCAATCACTGCCCAGGGGTGACTCTGATGCAGAAATCAGAACTCTTCCTTACCCATGGCAAGAAACCTTGTGGTTGGCATGTTGTCCAACGTTCAGTGTAGGAGAAACCAGCCTTCACCCTGAGGCCCCGTCATTCTTGAGTGCGACGAGGGCATAAACACGCATTGTGACCCTCAGCGTGAGTCCTGTCCTCTAGTACGTCCTCTCAGTGGCTGGACCATTAGAAGTCATAATGGGCTTGACATGTCCCTAGGCCCCAATTTTTAACCAGATTTCTGGTTGTCCCGTCGCCCCTCCCCAGGGCTCTACTCTGGAATCCCTCATTTGGTGGGACAACTGAGGTTGAAAAACAAAACAAAACAAATCAACAGCAACAGAACAACGGACTTCTTCCATCCCACAGAATGACCCCAAACTCTTTGGACGAGGCCAAACCCCCAGAGAGTAAGACTCGTCCATTTTCCATGAAGTCACCCGGAAATTTCTCGACCATGAGTGACACGATATCCAGAGACAAAAACTTGAGCAAGAGCCTCACACTCGCCCATTTTCATTTCCCGAAGAGTTCTCCTCGTGGTCTGTAGAACAGTCCTGCCATTCCTATGACCCGAAAAATAAGCCGAGCTTGTGTTTTCAGACAACTGTCCAAAGAGCCCTGGCCTACACACCCTACAGGCTCAGGCCTCTGGAGCCAAACCTGACGACTGTGCTTGCCCTCTCCAATGGAATAGTATGTGCCCATTCCAATGGCCACAACCCTACTAATAGGATAAACCTCTAAAGTCCCTGAGGCTATCCCAATATTTGGAGCTTCCCAGGACAAACAGGGGCAATCAGGGCCCATCTGAACACCTACCGGCACTCAGACCCGTAGACTGTTGTCCCCAGAGGTAAAAAGGAACGAACAGACCCCTAGGCACCTATCGGATCCATTGCTTTGTTTTCCAGGCATCTCTCCTCAGAGTCCTGGATTTCAATAACAGCATATGGCAGTTTCTTGACTCACCCATCAGAACAAATCTCATCTACACATGGGAAACTTGCACGATCGAGCTGTGTGAAAGCCTCTCTTTAGGACAACCCTTCAGGGCCCCAGTGCCACCGCTTCATTCCAAGGTCTCCGTAGACACAAAATCATATTAGGACACATCCACGGGAGAGTCCATTTCAACTCAGACTCCTCGGTTGCTCCCCCAGATCCAGCAGATCTAACCTGTCTTGTTGCTTGGAGACAATTGGAATGCGAGGTGGGCTACCCAGCCATCCATCCTTAGAACCCTGCTCGGAATCGTTGTCCTGGAGCCAACCAACAGGTAAAAATTGTCCTGCAGAAGAATCTTTGCAGTTGGGAGCTTCTCACAAGTCCCATCGTGGGAAAACCCCCATGGACTCGTGATACACCCCCCCTTCAAGAAGGGGCCATTTTGGACAGACTGTCCAACCTGAGCGATCATCTGATCCTCGCCCACCCTTCAGATGCACGAGATCTCGATTCAGGTCTGTAGATTGTGCCTGCCATATCCTCACCCGGAATCCCAGGCCTAGCTTGGGTTCTCAGAATTCCGTCCTCAGACTACTGGCCCACAAGCCCTCCAGTTTCGCAATCCAGAACTACAATGCAGCACTCTGCCTGCCCTCCAGACGAAAATCATTGACCTCTGGGGCTACCCAGAAACCCCAAATGAGGATCAACAGGGCACGCCATTCGGCTGTACCCCAAATATATAGGCTGACCTGGGCACTAATGCCCTTTCTGACACAGCCTGATCCTGGACCTCCTGGCCCCACCCAGACAGCTGGCCGCACACTGAGCACATCGGACCCCTCATGGCCTTAGGTCGTCATCTCTTCTCAACCTCGGTTTTCAGGCTTCTGAACCTAGACCCTATCTCCAATCACGGCCCGGGTTTGAAAATGATGCAGAAATCAGAACTCTTTCCCCATGGCAAGAAACCTTGTGGTTGGCATGTTGTCCAACGTTCAGTGTACTTGAAACCAGTGTGGCCCATGAGGCCCCCGCCCATGCTTGCGGGCCACATTGGTCACAAAATCACATTGTGACCCTCACCCTGAGCCCAGTCCTCAGGTAAGGCCTCTCAGTGGCTGGATGGAGAGACAGCATATTGGGCTTGCCATGCCCCTAGGCCCCAATTTTTAACCATAGTTCGGGGTTGTCCCTTCACTCTTCCCCAGGGATCTGCTTTGGAATTCCTCTTTTGGTGGGACACCTGAGGTAACACACCTGAAAGGAGTCCTACCATCCCACAGATTGACGGAAAACAATTGGGATCGGGCCAAGTCCACAGAGAACAAGATTCGTCCATGGCCCATGAGGCCTCCCCAACATTCCACGGCCATCGCTGATACAAAATCCAGAGACAAAAGCCTGAGCACGCGCCTCAGACTCGCTCATTCTTCATCAGATAAGAACCTACACGGCACTCGAATGAACCCAAAATATATAGTCTAACCTGGGCACTAAGGCACCGTCTGACAACCTGAGCCTGGACCTCGTGACCAACACCCAGACAGGTGACCGAACACTGAGCACATCAGATCCTCCATTGCCTTAGGTCATCATCTCTTCCCTACCTCACTTTCCAGGATTCAGAACCTAGACCTTATCTCCAATCACTGCCCAGGGGTGACTCTGATGCAGAAATCAGAACTCTTCCTTACCCATGGCAAGAAACCTTGTGGTTGGCATGTTGTCCAACGTTCAGTGTAGGAGAAACCAGCCTTCACCCTGAGGCCCCGTCATTCTTGAGTGCGACGAGGGCATAAACACGCATTGTGACCCTCAGCGTGAGTCCTGTCCTCTAGTACGTCCTCTCAGTGGCTGGACCATTAGAAGTCATAATGGGCTTGACATGTCCCTAGGCCCCAATTTTTAACCAGATTTCTGGTTGTCCCGTCGCCCCTCCCCAGGGCTCTACTCTGGAATCCCTCATTTGGTGGGACAACTGAGGTTGAAAAACAAAACAAAACAAATCAACAGCAACAGAACAACGGACTTCTTCCATCCCACAGAATGACCCCAAACTCTTTGGACGAGGCCAAACCCCCAGAGAGTAAGACTCGTCCATTTTCCATGAAGTCACCCGGAAATTTCTCGACCATGAGTGACACGATATCCAGAGACAAAAACTTGAGCAAGAGCCTCACACTCGCCCATTTTCATTTCCCGAAGAGTTCTCCTCGTGGTCTGTAGAACAGTCCTGCCATTCCTATGACCCGAAAAATAAGCCGAGCTTGTGTTTTCAGACAACTGTCCAAAGAGCCCTGGCCTACACACCCTACAGGCTCAGGCCTCTGGAGCCAAACCTGACGACTGTGCTTGCCCTCTCCAATGGAATAGTATGTGCCCATTCCAATGGCCACAACCCTACTAATAGGATAAACCTCTAAAGTCCCTGAGGCTATCCCAATATTTGGAGCTTCCCAGGACAAACAGGGGCAATCAGGGCCCATCTGAACACCTACCGGCACTCAGACCCGTAGACTGTTGTCCCCAGAGGTAAAAAGGAACGAACAGACCCCTAGGCACCTATCGGATCCATTGCTTTGTTTTCCAGGCATCTCTCCTCAGAGTCCTGGATTTCAATAACAGCATATGGCAGTTTCTTGACTCACCCATCAGAACAAATCTCATCTACACATGGGAAACTTGCACGATCGAGCTGTGTGAAAGCCTCTCTTTAGGACAACCCTTCAGGGCCCCAGTGCCACCGCTTCATTCCAAGGTCTCCGTAGACACAAAATCATATTAGGACACATCCACGGGAGAGTCCATTTCAACTCAGACTCCTCGGTTGCTCCCCCCCAGATCCAGCAGATCTAACCTGTCTTGTTGCTTGGAGACAATTGGAATGCGAGGTGGGCTACCCAGCCATCCATCCTTAGAACCCTGCTCGGAATCGTTGTCCTGGAGCCAACCAACAGGTAAAAATTGTCCTGCAGAAGAATCTTTGCAGTTGGGAGCTTCTCACAAGTCCCATCGTGGGAAAACCCCCATGGACTCGTGATACACCCCCCCTTCAAGAAGGGGCCATTTTGGACAGACTGTCCAACCTGAGCGATCATCTGATCCTCGCCCACCCTTCAGATGCACGAGATCTCGATTCAGGTCTGTAGATTGTGCCTGCCATATCCTCACCCGGAATCCCAGGCCTAGCTTGGGTTCTCAGAATTCCGTCCTCAGACTACTGGCCCACAAGCCCTCCAGTTTCGCAATCCAGAACTACAATGCAGCACTCTGCCTGCCCTCCAGACGAAAATCATTGACCTCTGGGGCTACCCAGAAACCCCAAATGAGGATCAACAGGGCACGCCATTCGGCTGTACCCCAAATATATAGGCTGACCTGGGCACTAATGCCCTTTCTGACACAGCCTGATCCTGGACCTCCTGGCCCCACCCAGACAGCTGGCCGCACACTGAGCACATCGGACCCCTCATGGCCTTAGGTCGTCATCTCTTCTCAACCTCGGTTTTCAGGCTTCTGAACCTAGACCCTATCTCCAATCACGGCCCGGGTTTGAAAATGATGCAGAAATCAGAACTCTTTCCCCATGGCAAGAAACCTTGTGGTTGGCATGTTGTCCAACGTTCAGTGTACTTGAAACCAGTGTGGCCCATGAGGCCCCGCCCATGCTTGCGGGCCACATTGGTCACAAAATCACATTGTGACCCTCACCCTGAGCCCAGTCCTCAGGTAAGGCCTCTCAGTGGCTGGATGGAGAGACAGCATATTGGGCTTGCCATGCCCCTAGGCCCCAATTTTTAACCATAGTTCGGGTTGTCCCTTCACTCTTCCCCAGGATCTGCTTTGGAATTCCTCTTTTGGTGGGACACCTGAGGTAACACACCTGAAAGGAGTCCTACCATCCCACAGATTGACGGAAAACAATTGGGATCGGGCCAAGTCCACAGAGAACAAGATTCGTCCATGGCCCATGAGGCCTCCCCAACATTCCACGGCCATCGCTGATACAAAATCCAGAGACAAAAGCCTGAGCACGCGCCTCAGACTCGCTCATTCTTCATCAGATAAGAACCTACACGGCACTCGAATGAACCCAAAATATATAGTCTAACCTGGGCACTAAGGCACCGTCTGACAACCTGAGCCTGGACCTCGTGACCAACACCCAGACAGGTGACCGAACACTGAGCACATCAGATCCTCCATTGCCTTAGGTCATCATCTCTTCCCTACCTCACTTTCCAGGATTCAGAACCTAGACCTTATCTCCAATCACTGCCCAGGGGTGACTCTGATGCAGAAATCAGAACTCTTCCTTACCCATGGCAAGAAACCTTGTGTGGTTGGCATGTTGTCCAACGTTCAGTGTAGGAGAAACCAGCCTTCACCCTGAGGCCCCGTCATTCTTGAGTGCGACGAGGGCATAAACACGCATTGTGACCCTCAGCGTGAGTCCTGTCCTCTAGTACGTCCTCTCAGTGGCTGGACCATTAGAAGTCATAATGGGCTTGACATGTCCCTAGGCCCCAATTTTTAACCAGATTTCTGGTTGTCCCGTCGCCCCTCCCCAGGGCTCTACTCTGGAATCCCTCATTTGGTGGGACAACTGAGGTTGAAAAACAAAAACAAAACAAATCAACAGCAACAGAACAACGGACTTCTTCCATCCCACAGAATGACCCCAAACTCTTTGGACGAGGCCAAACCCCCAGAGAGTAAGACTCGTCCATTTTCCATGAAGTCACCCGGAAATTTCTCGACCATGAGTGACACGATATCCAGAGACAAAAACTTGAGCAAGAGCCTCACACTCGCCCATTTTCATTTCCCGAAGAGTTCTCCTCGTGGTCTGTAGAACAGTCCTGCCATTCCTATGACCCGAAAAATAAGCCGAGCTTGTGTTTTCAGACAACTGTCCAAAGAGCCCTGGCCTACACACCCTACAGGCTCAGGCCTCTGGAGCCAAACCTGACGACTGTGCTTGCCCTCTCCAATGGAATAGTATGTGCCCATTCCAATGGCCACAACCCTACTAATAGGATAAACCTCTAAAGTCCCTGAGGCTATCCCAATATTTGGAGCTTCCCAGGACAAACAGGGGCAATCAGGGCCCATCTGAACACCTATCCGGCACTCAGACCCGTAGACTGTTGTCCCCAGAGGTAAAAAGGAACGAACAGACCCCTAGGCACCTATCGGATCCATTGCTTTGTTTTCCAGGCATCTCTCCTCAGAGTCCTGGATTTCAATAACAGCATATGGCAGTTTCTTGACTCACCCATCAGAACAAATCTCATCTACACATGGGAAACTTGCACGATCGAGCTGTGTGAAAGCCTCTCTTTAGGACAACCCTTCAGGGCCCCAGTGCCACCGCTTCATTCCAAGGTCTCCGTAGACACAAAATCATATTAGGACACATCCACGGGAGAGTCCATTTCAACTCAGACTCCTCGGTTGCTCCCCCAGATCCAGCAGATCTAACCTGTCTTGTTGCTTGGAGACAATTGGAATGCGAGGTGGGCTACCCAGCCATCCATCCTTAGAACCCTGCTCGGAATCGTTGTCCTGGAGCCAACCAACAGGTAAAAATTGTCCTGCAGAAGAATCTTTGCAGTTGGGAGCTTCTCACAAGTCCCATCGTGGGAAAACCCCCATGGACTCGTGATACACCCCCCCTTCAAGAAGGGGCCATTTTGGACAGACTGTCCAACCTGAGCGATCATCTGATCCTCGCCCACCCTTCAGATGCACGAGATCTCGATTCAGGTCTGTAGATTGTGCCTGCCATATCCTCACCCGGAATCCCAGGCCTAGCTTGGGTTCTCAGAATTCCGTCCTCAGACTACTGGCCCACAAGCCCTCCAGTTTCGCAATCCAGAACTACAATGCAGCACTCTGCCTGCCCTCCAGACGAAAATCATTGACCTCTGGGGCTACCCAGAAACCCCAAATGAGGATCAACAGGGCACGCCATTCGGCTGTACCCCAAATATATAGGCTGACCTGGGCACTAATGCCCTTTCTGACACAGCCTGATCCTGGACCTCCTGGCCCCACCCAGACAGCTGGCCGCACACTGAGCACATCGGACCCCTCATGGCCTTAGGTCGTCATCTCTTCTCAACCTCGGTTTTCAGGCTTCTGAACCTAGACCCTATCTCCAATCACGGCCCGGGTTTGAAAATGATGCAGAAATCAGAACTCTTTCCCCATGGCAAGAAACCTTGTGGTTGGCATGTTGTCCAACGTTCAGTGTAGGAGAAACCAGCCTTCACCCTGAGGCCCCGTCATTCTTGAGTGCGACGAGGGCATAAACACGCATTGTGACCCTCAGCGTGAGTCCTGTCCTCTAGTACGTCCTCTCAGTGGCTGGACCATTAGAAGTCATAATGGGCTTGACATGTCCCTAGGCCCCAATTTTTAACCAGATTTCTGGTTGTCCCGTCGCCCCTCCCCAGGGCTCTACTCTGGAATCCCTCATTTGGTGGGACAACTGAGGTTGAAAAACAAAACAAAACAAATCAACAGCAACAGAACAACGGACTTCTTCCATCCCACAGAATGACCCCAAACTCTTTGGACGAGGCCAAACCCCCAGAGAGTAAGACTCGTCCATTTTCCATGAAGTCACCCGGAAATTTCTCGACCATGAGTGACACGATATCCAGAGACAAAAACTTGAGCAAGAGCCTCACACTCGCCCATTTTCATTTCCCGAAGAGTTCTCCTCGTGGTCTGTAGAACAGTCCTGCCATTCCTATGACCGAAAAAAATAAGCCGAGCTTGTGTTTTCAGACAACTGTCCAAAGAGCCCTGGCCTACACACCCTACAGGCTCAGGCCTCTGGAGCCAAACCTGACGACTGTGCTTGCCCTCTCCAATGGAATAGTATGTGCCCATTCCAATGGCCACAACCCTACTAATAGGATAAACCTCTAAAGTCCCTGAGGCTATCCCAATATTTGGAGCTTCCCAGGACAAACAGGGGCAATCAGGGCCCATCTGAACACCTACCGGCACTCAGACCCGTAGACTGTTGTCCCCAGAGGTAAAAAGGAACGAACAGACCCCTAGGCACCTATCGGATCCATTGCTTTGTTTTCCAGGCATCTCTCCTCAGAGTCCTGGATTTCAATAACAGCATATGGCAGTTTCTTGACTCACCCATCAGAACAAATCTCATCTACACATGGGAAACTTGCACGATCGAGCTGTGTGAAAGCCTCTCTTTAGGACAACCCTTCAGGGCCCCAGTGCCACCGCTTCATTCCAAGGTCTCCGTAGACACAAAATCATATTAGGACACATCCACGGGAGAGTCCATTTCAACTCAGACTCCTCGGTTGCTCCCCCAGATCCAGCAGATCTAACCTGTCTTGTTGCTTGGAGACAATTGGAATGCGAGGTGGGCTACCCAGCCATCCATCCTTAGAACCCTGCTCGGAATCGTTGTCCTGGAGCCAACCAACAGGTAAAAATTGTCCTGCAGAAGAATCTTTGCAGTTGGGAGCTTCTCACAAGTCCCATCGTGGGAAAACCCCCATGGACTCGTGATACACCCCCCCTTCAAGAAGGGGCCATTTTGGACAGACTGTCCAACCTGAGCGATCATCTGATCCTCGCCCACCCTTCAGATGCACGAGATCTCGATTCAGGTCTGTAGATTGTGCCTGCCATATCCTCACCCGGAATCCCAGGCCTAGCTTGGGTTCTCAGAATTCCGTCCTCAGACTACTGGCCCACAAGCCCTCCAGTTTCGCAATCCAGAACTACAATGCAGCACTCTGCCTGCCCTCCAGACGAAAATCATTGACCTCTGGGGCTACCCAGAAACCCCAAATGAGGATCAACAGGGCACGCCATTCGGCTGTACCCCCAAATATATAGGCTGACCTGGGCACTAATGCCCTTTCTGACACAGCCTGATCCTGGACCTCCTGGCCCCACCCAGACAGCTGGCCGCACACTGAGCACATCGGACCCCTCATGGCCTTAGGTCGTCATCTCTTCTCAACCTCGGTTTTCAGGCTTCTGAACCTAGACCCTATCTCCAATCACGGCCCGGGTTTGAAAATGATGCAGAAATCAGAACTCTTTTCCCCATGGCAAGAAACCTTGTGGTTGGCATGTTGTCCAACGTTCAGTGTACTTGAAACCAGTGTGGCCCATGAGGCCCCGCCCATGCTTGCGGGCCACATTGGTCACAAAATCACATTGTGACCCTCACCCTGAGCCCAGTCCTCAGGTAAGGCCTCTCAGTGGCTGGATGGGAGAGACAGCATATTGGGCTTGCCATGCCCCTAGGCCCCAATTTTTAACCATAGTTCGGGTTGTCCCTTCACTCTTCCCCAGGGATCTGCTTTGGAATTCCTCTTTTGGTGGGACACCTGAGGTAACACACCTGAAAGGAGTCCTACCATCCCACAGATTGACGGAAAAACAATTGGGATCGGGCCAAGTCCACAGAGAACAAGATTCGTCCATGGCCCATGAGGCCTCCCCAACATTCCACGGCCATCGCTGATACAAAATCCAGAGACAAAAGCCTGAGCACGCGCCTCAGACTCGCTCATTCTTCATCAGATAAGAACCTACACGGCACTCGAATGAACCCAAAATATATAGTCTAACCTGGGCACTAAGGCACCGTCTGACAACCTGAGCCTGGACCTCGTGACCAACACCCAGACAGGTGACCGAACACTGAGCACATCAGATCCTCCATTGCCTTAGGTCATCATCTCTTCCCTACCTCACTTTCCAGGATTCAGAACCTAGACCTTATCTCCAATCACTGCCCAGGGGTGACTCTGATGCAGAAATCAGAACTCTTCCTTACCCATGGCAAGAAACCTTGTGGTTGGCATGTTGTCCAACGTTCAGTGTAGGAGAAACCAGCCTTCACCCTGAGGCCCCGTCATTCTTGAGTGCGACGAGGGCATAAACACGCATTGTGACCCTCAGCGTGAGTCCTGTCCTCTAGTACGTCCTCTCAGTGGCTGGACCATTAGAAGTCATAATGGGCTTGACATGTCCCTAGGCCCCAATTTTTAACCAGATTTCTGGTTGTCCCGTCGCCCCTCCCCAGGGCTCTACTCTGGAATCCCTCATTTGGTGGGACAACTGAGGTTGAAAAACAAAACAAAACAAATCAACAGCAACAGAACAACGGACTTCTTCCATCCCACAGAATGACCCCAAACTCTTTGGACGAGGCCAAACCCCCAGAGAGTAAGACTCGTCCATTTTCCATGAAGTCACCCGGAAATTTCTCGACCATGAGTGACACGATATCCAGAGACAAAAACTTGAGCAAGAGCCTCACACTCGCCCATTTTCATTTCCCGAAGAGTTCTCCTCGTGGTCTGTAGAACAGTCCTGCCATTCCTATGACCCGAAAAATAAGCCGAGCTTGTGTTTTCAGACAACTGTCCAAAGAGCCCTGGCCTACACACCCTACAGGCTCAGGCCTCTGGAGCCAAACCTGACGACTGTGCTTGCCCTCTCCAATGGAATAGTATGTGCCCATTCCAATGGCCACAACCCTACTAATAGGATAAACCTCTAAAGTCCCTGAGGCTATCCCAATATTTGGAGCTTCCCAGGACAAACAGGGGCAATCAGGGCCCATCTGAACACCTATCGGCACTCAGACCCGTAGACTGTTGTCCCCAGAGGTAAAAAGGAACGAACAGACCCCTAGGCACCTATCGGATCCATTGCTTTGTTTTCCAGGCATCTCTCCTCAGAGTCCTGGATTTCAATAACAGCATATGGCAGTTTCTTGACTCACCCATCAGAACAAATCTCATCTACACATGGGAAACTTGCACGATCGAGCTGTGTGAAAGCCTCTCTTTAGGACAACCCTTCAGGGCCCCAGTGCCACCGCTTCATTCCAAGGTCTCCGTAGACACAAAATCATATTAGGACACATCCACGGGAGAGTCCATTTCAACTCAGACTCCTCGGTTGCTCCCCCAGATCCAGCAGATCTAACCTGTCTTGTTGCTTGGAGACAATTGGAATGCGAGGTGGGCTACCCAGCCATCCATCCTTAGAACCCTGCTCGGAATCGTTGTCCTGGAGCCAACCAACAGGTAAAAATTGTCCTGCAGAAGAATCTTTGCAGTTGGGAGCTTCTCACAAGTCCCATCGTGGGAAAACCCCCATGGACTCGTGATACACCCCCCCTTCAAGAAGGGGCCATTTTGGACAGACTGTCCAACCTGAGCGATCATCTGATCCTCGCCCACCCTTCAGATGCACGAGATCTCGATTCAGGTCTGTAGATTGTGCCTGCCATATCCTCACCCGGAATCCCAGGCCTAGCTTGGGTTCTCAGAATTCCGTCCTCAGACTACTGGCCCACAAGCCCTCCAGTTTCGCAATCCAGAACTACAATGCAGCACTCTGCCTGCCCTCCAGACGAAAATCATTGACCTCTGGGGCTACCCAGAAACCCCAAATGAGGATCAACAGGGCACGCCATTCGGCTGTACCCCAAATATATAGGCTGACCTGGGCACTAATGCCCTTTCTGACACAGCCTGATCCTGGACCTCCTGGCCCCACCCAGACAGCTGGCCGCACACTGAGCACATCGGACCCCTCATGGCCTTAGGTCGTCATCTCTTCTCAACCTCGGTTTTCAGGCTTCTGAACCTAGACCCTATCTCCAATCACGGCCCGGGTTTGAAAATGATGCAGAAATCAGAACTCTTTCCCCATGGCAAGAAACCTTGTGGTTGGCATGTTGTCCAACGTTCAGTGTAGGAGAAACCAGCCTTCACCCTGAGGCCCCGTCATTCTTGAGTGCGACGAGGGCATAAACACGCATTGTGACCCTCAGCGTGAGTCCTGTCCTCTAGTACGTCCTCTCAGTGGCTGGACCATTAGAAGTCATAATGGGCTTGACATGTCCCTAGGCCCCAATTTTTAACCAGATTTCTGGTTGTCCCGTCGCCCCTCCCCAGGGCTCTACTCTGGAATCCCTCATTTGGTGGGACAACTGAGGTTGAAAAAAAAAAACAAAACAAATCAACAGCAACAGAACAACGGACTTCTTCCATCCCACAGAATGACCCCAAACTCTTTGGACGAGGCCAAACCCCCAGAGAGTAAGACTCGTCCATTTTCCATGAAGTCACCCGGAAATTTCTCGACCATGAGTGACACGATATCCAGAGACAAAAACTTGAGCAAGAGCCTCACACTCGCCCATTTTCATTTCCCGAAGAGTTCTCCTCGTGGTCTGTAGAACAGTCCTGCCATTCCTATGACCCGAAAAATAAGCCGAGCTTGTGTTTTCAGACAACTGTCCAAAGAGCCCTGGCCTACACACCCTACAGGCTCAGGCCTCTGGAGCCAAACCTGACGACTGTGCTTGCCCTCTCCAATGGAATAGTATGTGCCCATTCCAATGGCCACAACCCTACTAATAGGATAAACCTCTAAAGTCCCTGAGGCTATCCCAATATTTGGAGCTTCCCAGGACAAACAGGGGCAATCAGGGCCCATCTGAACACCTATCGGCACTCAGACCCGTAGACTGTTGTCCCCAGAGGTAAAAAGGAACGAACAGACCCCTAGGCACCTATCGGATCCATTGCTTTGTTTTCCAGGCATCTCTCCTCAGAGTCCTGGATTTCAATAACAGCATATGGCAGTTTCTTGACTCACCCATCAGAACAAATCTCATCTACACATGGGAAACTTGCACGATCGAGCTGTGTGAAAGCCTCTCTTTAGGACAACCCTTCAGGGCCCCAGTGCCACCGCTTCATTCCAAGGTCTCCGTAGACACAAAATCATATTAGGACACATCCACGGGAGAGTCCATTTCAACTCAGACTCCTCGGTTGCTCCCCCAGATCCAGCAGATCTAACCTGTCTTGTTGCTTGGAGACAATTGGAATGCGAGGTGGGCTACCCAGCCATCCATCCTTAGAACCCTGCTCGGAATCGTTGTCCTGGAGCCAACCAACAGGTAAAAATTGTCCTGCAGAAGAATCTTTGCAGTTGGGAGCTTCTCACAAGTCCCATCGTGGGAAAACCCCCATGGACTCGTGATACACCCCCCCTTCAAGAAGGGGCCATTTTGGACAGACTGTCCAACCTGAGCGATCATCTGATCCTCGCCCACCCTTCAGATGCACGAGATCTCGATTCAGGTCTGTAGATTGTGCCTGCCATATCCTCACCCGGAATCCCAGGCCTAGCTTGGGTTCTCAGAATTCCGTCCTCAGACTACTGGCCCACAAGCCCTCCAGTTTCGCAATCCAGAACTACAATGCAGCACTCTGCCTGCCCTCCAGACGAAAATCATTGACCTCTGGGGCTACCCAGAAACCCCCCAAATGAGGATCAACAGGGCACGCCATTCGGCTGTACCCCAAATATATAGGCTGACCTGGGCACTAATGCCCTTTCTGACACAGCCTGATCCTGGACCTCCTGGCCCCACCCAGACAGCTGGCCGCACACTGAGCACATCGGACCCCTCATGGCCTTAGGTCGTCATCTCTTCTCAACCTCGGTTTTCAGGCTTCTGAACCTAGACCCTATCTCCAATCACGGCCCGGGTTTGAAAATGATGCAGAAATCAGAACTCTTTCCCCATGGCAAGAAACCTTGTGGTTGGCATGTTGTCCAACGTTCAGTGTACTTGAAACCAGTGTGGCCCATGAGGCCCCGCCCATGCTTGCGGGCCACATTGGTCACAAAATCACATTGTGACCCTCACCCTGAGCCCAGTCCTCAGGTAAGGCCTCTCAGTGGCTGGATGGAGAGACAGCATATTGGGCTTGCCATGCCCCTAGGCCCCAATTTTTAACCATAGTTCGGGTTGTCCCTTCACTCTTCCCCAGGGATCTGCTTTGGAATTCCTCTTTTGGTGGGGACACCTGAGGTAACACACCTGAAAGGAGTCCTACCATCCCACAGATTGACGGAAAACAATTGGGATCGGGCCAAGTCCACAGAGAACAAGATTCGTCCATGGCCCATGAGGCCTCCCCAACATTCCACGGCCATCGCTGATACAAAATCCAGAGACAAAAGCCTGAGCACGCGCCTCAGACTCGCTCATTCTTCATCAGATAAGAACCTACACGGCACTCGAATGAACCCAAAAATATATAGTCTAACCTGGGCACTAAGGCACCGTCTGACAACCTGAGCCTGGACCTCGTGACCAACACCCAGACAGGTGACCGAACACTGAGCACATCAGATCCTCCATTGCCTTAGGTCATCATCTCTTCCCTACCTCACTTTCCAGGATTCAGAACCTAGACCTTATCTCCAATCACTGCCCAGGGGTGACTCTGATGCAGAAATCAGAACTCTTCCTTACCCATGGGCAAGAAACCTTGTGGTTGGCATGTTGTCCAACGTTCAGTGTAGGAGAAACCAGCCTTCACCCTGAGGCCCCGTCATTCTTGAGTGCGACGAGGGCATAAACACGCATTGTGACCCTCAGCGTGAGTCCTGTCCTCTAGTACGTCCTCTCAGTGGCTGGACCATTAGAAGTCATAATGGGCTTGACATGTCCCTAGGCCCCAATTTTTTAACCAGATTTCTGGTTGTCCCGTCGCCCCTCCCCAGGGCTCTACTCTGGAATCCCTCATTTGGTGGGACAACTGAGGTTGAAAAAAAAACAAAACAAAACAAATCACACAGCAACAGAACAACGGACTTCTTCCATCCCACAGAATGACCCCAAACTCTTTGGACGAGGCCAAACCCCCAGAGAGTAAGACTCGTCCATTTTCCATGAAGTCACCCGGAAATTTCTCGACCATGAGTGACACGATATCCAGAGACAAAAACTTGAGCAAGAGCCTCACACTCGCCCATTTTCATTTTCCCGAAGAGTTCTCCTCGTGGTCTGTAGAACAGTCCTGCCATTCCTATGACCCGAAAAATAAGCCGAGCTTGTGTTTTCAGACAACTGTCCAAAGAGCCCTGGCCTACACACCCTACAGGCTCAGGCCTCTGGAGCCAAACCTGACGACTGTGCTTGCCCTCTCCAATGGAATAGTATGTGCCCATTCCAATGGCCACAACCCTACTAATAGGATAAACCTCTAAAGTCCCTGAGGCTATCCCAATATTTGGAGCTTCCCAGGACAAACAGGGGCAATCAGGGCCCATCTGAACACCTATCGGCACTCAGACCCGTAGACTGTTGTCCCCAGAGGTAAAAAGGAACGAACAGACCCCTAGGCACCTATCGGATCCATTGCTTTGTTTTCCAGGCATCTCTCCTCAGAGTCCTGGATTTCAATAACAGCATATGGCAGTTTCTTGACTCACCCATCAGAACAAATCTCATCTACACATGGGAAACTTGCACGATCGAGCTGTGTGAAAGCCTCTCTTTAGGACAACCCTTCAGGGCCCCAGTGCCACCGCTTCATTCCAAGGTCTCCGTAGACACAAAATCATATTAGGACACATCCACGGGAGAGTCCATTTCAACTCAGACTCCTCGGTTGCTCCCCCAGATCCAGCAGATCTAACCTGTCTTGTTGCTTGGAGACAATTGGAATGCGAGGTGGGCTACCCAGCCATCCATCCTTAGAACCCTGCTCGGAATCGTTGTCCTGGAGCCAACCAACAGGTAAAAATTGTCCTGCAGAAGAATCTTTGCAGTTGGGAGCTTCTCACAAGTCCCATCGTGGGAAAACCCCCATGGACTCGTGATACACCCCCCCTTCAAGAAGGGGCCATTTTGGACAGACTGTCCAACCTGAGCGATCATCTGATCCTCGCCCACCCTTCAGATGCACGAGATCTCGATCTCGATTCAGGTCTGTAGATTGTGCCTGCCATATCCTCACCCGGAATCCCAGGCCTAGCTTGGGTTCTCAGAATTCCGTCCTCAGACTACTGGCCCACAAGCCCTCCAGTTTCGCAATCCAGAACTACAATGCAGCACTCTGCCTGCCCTCCAGACGAAAATCATTGACCTCTGGGGCTACCCAGAAACCCCAAATGAGGATCAACAGGGCACGCCATTCGGCTGTACCCCAAATATATAGGCTGACCTGGGCACTAATGCCCTTTCTGACACAGCCTGATCCTGGACCTCCTGGCCCCACCCAGACAGCTGGCCGCACACTGAGCACATCGGACCCCTCATGGCCTTAGGTCGTCATCTCTTCTCAACCTCGGTTTTCAGGCTTCTGAACCTAGACCCTATCTCCAATCACGGCCCGGGTTTGAAAATGATGCAGAAATCAGAACTCTTTCCCCATGGCAAGAAACCTTGTGGTTGGCATGTTGTCCAACGTTCAGTGTACTTGAAACCAGTGTGGCCCATGAGGCCCCGCCCATGCTTGCGGGCCACATTGGTCACAAAATCAATCACATTGTGACCCTCACCCTGAGCCCAGTCCTCAGGTAAGGCCTCTCAGTGGCTGGATGGAGAGACAGCATATTGGGCTTGCCATGCCCCTAGGCCCCAATTTTTAACCATAGTTCGGGTTGTCCCTTCACTCTTCCCCAGGGATCTGCTTTGGAATTCCTCTTTTGGTGGGACACCTGAGGTAACACACCTGAAAGGAGTCCTACCATCCCACAGATTGACGGAAAACAATTGGGATCGGGCCAAGTCCACAGAGAACAAGATTCGTCCATGGCCCATGAGGCCTCCCCAACATTCCACGGCCATCGCTGATACAAAATCCAGAGACAAAAGCCTGAGCACGCGCCTCAGACTCGCTCATTCTTCATCAGATAAGAACCTACACGGCACTCGAATGAACCAAAAAATATATAGTCTAACCTGGGCACTAAGGCACCGTCTGACAACCTGAGCCTGGACCTCGTGACCAACACCCAGACAGGTGACCGAACACTGAGCACATCAGATCCTCCATTGCCTTAGGTCATCATCTCTTCCCTACCTCACTTTCCAGGATTCAGAACCTAGACCTTATCTCCAATCACTGCCCAGGGGTGACTCTGATGCAGAAATCAGAACTCTTCCTTACCCATGGCAAGAAACCTTGTGGTTGGCATGTTGTCCAACGTTCAGTGTAGGAGAAACCAGCCTTCACCCTGAGGCCCCGTCATTCTTGAGTGCGACGAGGGCATAAACACGCATTGTGACCCTCAGCGTGAGTCCTGTCCTCTAGTACGTCCTCTCAGTGGCTGGACCATTAGAAGTCATAATGGGCTTGACATGTCCCTAGGCCCCAATTTTTAACCAGATTTCTGGTTGTCCCGTCGCCCCTCCCCAGGGCTCTACTCTGGAATCCCTCATTTGGTGGGACAACTGAGGTTGAAAAACAAAACAAAACAAATCAACAGCAACAGAACAACGGACTTCTTCCATCCCACAGAATGACCCCAAACTCTTTGGACGAGGCCAAACCCCCAGAGAGTAAGACTCGTCCATTTTCCATGAAGTCACCCGGAAATTTCTCGACCATGAGTGACACGATATCCAGAGACAAAAACTTGAGCAAGAGCCTCACACTCGCCCATTTTCATTTCCCGAAGAGTTCTCCTCGTGGTCTGTAGAACAGTCCTGCCATTCCTATGACCCGAAAAATAAGCCGAGCTTGTGTTTTCAGACAACTGTCCAAAGAGCCCTGGCCTACACACCCTACAGGCTCAGGCCTCTGGAGCCAAACCTGACGACTGTGCTTGCCCTCTCCAATGGAATAGTATGTGCCCATTCCAATGGCCACAACCCTACTAATAGGATAAACCTCTAAAGTCCCTGAGGCTATCCCAATATTTGGAGCTTCCCAGGACAAACAGGGGCAATCAGGGCCCATCTGAACACCTACCGGCACTCAGACCCGTAGACTGTTGTCCCCAGAGGTAAAAAGGAACGAACAGACCCCTAGGCACCTATCGGATCCATTGCTTTGTTTTCCAGGCATCTCTCCTCAGAGTCCTGGATTTCAATAACAGCATATGGCAGTTTCTTGACTCACCCATCAGAACAAATCTCATCTACACATGGGAAACTTGCACGATCGAGCTGTGTGAAAGCCTCTCTTTAGGACAACCCTTCAGGGCCCCAGTGCCACCGCTTCATTCCAAGGTCTCCGTAGACACAAAATCATATTAGGACACATCCACGGGAGAGTCCATTTCAACTCAGACTCCTCGGTTGCTCCCCCAGATCCAGCAGATCTAACCTGTCTTGTTGCTTGGAGACAATTGGAATGCGAGGTGGGCTACCCAGCCATCCATCCTTAGAACCCTGCTCGGAATCGTTGTCCTGGAGCCAACCAACAGGTAAAAATTGTCCTGCAGAAGAATCTTTGCAGTTGGGAGCTTCTCACAAGTCCCATCGTGGGAAAACCCCCATGGACTCGTGATACACCCCCCCTTCAAGAAGGGGCCATTTTGGACAGACTGTCCAACCTGAGCGATCATCTGATCCTCGCCCACCCTTCAGATGCACGAGATCTCGATTCAGGTCTGTAGATTGTGCCTGCCATATCCTCACCCGGAATCCCAGGCCTAGCTTGGGTTCTCAGAATTCCGTCCTCAGACTACTGGCCCACAAGCCCTCCAGTTTCGCAATCCAGAACTACAATGCAGCACTCTGCCTGCCCTCCAGACGAAAATCATTGACCTCTGGGGCTACCCAGAAACCCCAAATGAGGATCAACAGGGCACGCCATTCGGCTGTACCCCAAATATATAGGCTGACCTGGGCACTAATGCCCTTTCTGACACAGCCTGATCCTGGACCTCCTGGCCCCACCCAGACAGCTGGCCGCACACTGAGCACATCGGACCCCTCATGGCCTTAGGTCGTCATCTCTTCTCAACCTCGGTTTTCAGGCTTCTGAACCTAGACCCTATCTCCAATCACGGCCCGGGTTTGAAAAATGATGCAGAAATCAGAACTCTTTCCCCATGGCAAGAAACCTTGTGGTTGGCATGTTGTCCAACGTTCAGTGTACTTGAAACCAGTGTGGCCCATGAGGCCCCGCCCATGCTTGCGGGCCACATTGGTCACAAAATCACATTGTGACCCTCACCCTGAGCCCAGTCCTCAGGTAAGGCCTCTCAGTGGCTGGATGGAGAGACAGCATATTGGGCTTGCCATGCCCCTAGGCCCCAATTTTTAACCATAGTTCGGGTTGTCCCTTCACTCTTCCCCAGGGATCTGCTTTGGAATTCCTCTTTTGGTGGGACACCTGAGGTAACACACCTGAAAGGAGTCCTACCATCCCACAGATTGACGGAAAACAATTGGGATCGGGCCAAGTCCACAGAGAACAAGATTCGTCCATGGCCCATGAGGCCTCCCCAACATTCCACGGCCATCGCTGATACAAAATCCAGAGACAAAAGCCTGAGCACGCGCCTCAGACTCGCTCATTCTTCATCAGATAAGAACCTACACGGCACTCGAATGAACCCCCAAAATATATAGTCTAACCTGGGCACTAAGGCACCGTCTGACAACCTGAGCCTGGACCTCGTGACCAACACCCAGACAGGTGACCGAACACTGAGCACATCAGATCCTCCATTGCCTTAGGTCATCATCTCTTCCCTACCTCACTTTCCAGGATTCAGAACCTAGACCTTATCTCCAATCACTGCCCAGGGGTGACTCTGATGCAGAAATCAGAACTCTTCCTTACCCATGGCAAGAAACCTTGTGGTTGGCATGTTGTCCAACGTTCAGTGTAGGAGAAACCAGCCTTCACCCTGAGGCCCCGTCATTCTTGAGTGCGACGAGGGCATAAACACGCATTGTGACCCTCAGCGTGAGTCCTGTCCTCTAGTACGTCCTCTCAGTGGCTGGACCATTAGAAGTCATAATGGGCTTGACATGTCCCTAGGCCCCAATTTTTAACCAGATTTCTGGTTGTCCCGTCGCCCCTCCCCAGGGCTCTACTCTGGAATCCCTCATTTGGTGGGACAACTGAGGTTGAAAAACAAAACAAAACAAATCAACAGCAACAGAACAACGGACTTCTTCCATCCCACAGAATGACCCCAAACTCTTTGGACGAGGCCAAACCCCCAGAGAGTAAGACTCGTCCATTTTCCATGAAGTCACCCGGAAATTTCTCGACCATGAGTGACACGATATCCAGAGACAAAAACTTGAGCAAGAGCCTCACACTCGCCCATTTTCATTTCCCGAAGAGTTCTCCTCGTGGTCTGTAGAACAGTCCTGCCATTCCTATGACCCGAAAAATAAGCCGAGCTTGTGTTTTCAGACAACTGTCCAAAGAGCCCTGGCCTACACACCCTACAGGCTCAGGCCTCTGGAGCCAAACCTGACGACTGTGCTTGCCCTCTCCAATGGAATAGTATGTGCCCATTCCAATGGCCACAACCCTACTAATAGGATAAACCTCTAAAGTCCCTGAGGCTATATCCCAATATTTGGAGCTTCCCAGGACAAACAGGGGCAATCAGGGCCCATCTGAACACCTATCGGCACTCAGACCCGTAGACTGTTGTCCCCAGAGGTAAAAAGGAACGAACAGACCCCTAGGCACCTATCGGATCCATTGCTTTGTTTTCCAGGCATCTCTCCTCAGAGTCCTGGATTTCAATAACAGCATATGGCAGTTTCTTGACTCACCCATCAGAACAAATCTCATCTACACATGGGAAACTTGCACGATCGAGCTGTGTGAAAGCCTCTCTTTAGGACAACCCTTCAGGGCCCCAGTGCCACCGCTTCATTCCAAGGTCTCCGTAGACACAAAATCATATTAGGACACATCCACGGGAGAGTCCATTTCAACTCAGACTCCTCGGTTGCTCCCCCAGATCCAGCAGATCTAACCTGTCTTGTTGCTTGGAGACAATTGGAATGCGAGGTGGGCTACCCAGCCATCCATCCTTAGAACCCTGCTCGGAATCGTTGTCCTGGAGCCAACCAACAGGTAAAAATTGTCCTGCAGAAGAATCTTTGCAGTTGGGAGCTTCTCACAAGTCCCATCGTGGGAAAACCCCCATGGACTCGTGATACACCCCCCCTTCAAGAAGGGGCCATTTTGGACAGACTGTCCAACCTGAGCGATCATCTGATCCTCGCCCACCCTTCAGATGCACGAGATCTCGATTCAGGTCTGTAGATTGTGCCTGCCATATCCTCACCCGGAATCCCAGGCCTAGCTTGGGTTCTCAGAATTCCGTCCTCAGACTACTGGCCCACAAGCCCTCCAGTTTCGCAATCCAGAACTACAATGCAGCACTCTGCCTGCCCTCCAGACGAAAATCATTGACCTCTGGGGCTACCCAGAAACCCCAAATGAGGATCAACAGGGCACGCCATTCGGCTGTACCCCCCAAATATATAGGCTGACCTGGGCACTAATGCCCTTTCTGACACAGCCTGATCCTGGACCTCCTGGCCCCACCCAGACAGCTGGCCGCACACTGAGCACATCGGACCCCTCATGGCCTTAGGTCGTCATCTCTTCTCAACCTCGGTTTTCAGGCTTCTGAACCTAGACCCTATCTCCAATCACGGCCCGGGTTTGAAAATGATGCAGAAATCAGAACTCTTTCCCCATGGCAAGAAACCTTGTGGTTGGCATGTTGTCCAACGTTCAGTGTACTTGAAACCAGTGTGGCCCATGAGGCCCCGCCCATGCTTGCGGGCCACATTGGTCACAAAATCACATTGTGACCCTCACCCTGAGCCCAGTCCTCAGGTAAGGCCTCTCAGTGGCTGGATGGAGAGACAGCATATTGGGCTTGCCATGCCCCTAGGCCCCAATTTTTAACCATAGTTCGGGTTGTCCCTTCACTCTTCCCCAGGGATCTGCTTTGGAATTCCTCTTTTGGTGGGACACCTGAGGTAACACACCTGAAAGGAGTCCTACCATCCCACAGATTGACGGAAAACAATTGGGATCGGGCCAAGTCCACAGAGAACAAGATTCGTCCATGGCCCATGAGGCCTCCCCAACATTCCACGGCCATCGCTGATACAAAATCCAGAGACAAAAGCCTGAGCACGCGCCTCAGACTCGCTCATTCTTCATCAGATAAGAACCTACACGGCACTCGAATGAACCCAAAATATATAGTCTAACCTGGGCACTAAGGCACCGTCTGACAACCTGAGCCTGGACCTCGTGACCAACACCCAGACAGGTGACCGAACACTGAGCACATCAGATCCTCCATTGCCTTAGGTCATCATCTCTTCCCTACCTCACTTTCCAGGATTCAGAACCTAGACCTTATCTCCAATCACTGCCCAGGGGTGACTCTGATGCAGAAATCAGAACTCTTCCTTACCCATGGCAAGAAACCTTGTGGTTGGCATGTTGTCCAACGTTCAGTGTAGGAGAAACCAGCCTTCACCCTGAGGCCCCGTCATTCTTGAGTGCGACGAGGGCATAAACACGCATTGTGACCCTCAGCGTGAGTCCTGTCCTCTAGTACGTCCTCTCAGTGGCTGGACCATTAGAAGTCATAATGGGCTTGACATGTCCCTAGGCCCCAATTTTTAACCAGATTTCTGGTTGTCCCGTCGCCCCTCCCCAGGGCTCTACTCTGGAATCCCTCATTTGGTGGGACAACTGAGGTTGAAAAACAAAACAAAACAAATCAACAGCAACAGAACAACGGACTTCTTCCATCCCACAGAATGACCCCAAACTCTTTGGACGAGGCCAAACCCCCAGAGAGTAAGACTCGTCCATTTTCCATGAAGTCACCCGGAAATTTCTCGACCATGAGTGACACGATATCCAGAGACAAAAACTTGAGCAAGAGCCTCACACTCGCCCATTTTCATTTCCCGAAGAGTTCTCCTCGTGGTCTGTAGAACAGTCCTGCCATTCCTATGACCCGAAAAATAAGCCGAGCTTGTGTTTTCAGACAACTGTCCAAAGAGCCCTGGCCTACACACCCTACAGGCTCAGGCCTCTGGAGCCAAACCTGACGACTGTGCTTGCCCTCTCCAATGGAATAGTATGTGCCCATTCCAATGGCCACAACCCTACTAATAGGATAAACCTCTAAAGTCCCTGAGGCTATCCCAATATTTGGAGCTTCCCAGGACAAACAGGGGCAATCAGGGCCCATCTGAACACCTATCGGCACTCAGACCCGTAGACTGTTGTCCCCAGAGGTAAAAAGGAACGAACAGACCCCTAGGCACCTATCGGATCCATTGCTTTGTTTTCCAGGCATCTCTCCTCAGAGTCCTGGATTTCAATAACAGCATATGGCAGTTTCTTGACTCACCCATCAGAACAAATCTCATCTACACATGGGAAACTTGCACGATCGAGCTGTGTGAAAGCCTCTCTTTAGGACAACCCTTCAGGGCCCCAGTGCCACCGCTTCATTCCAAGGTCTCCGTAGACACAAAATCATATTAGGACACATCCACGGGAGAGTCCATTTCAACTCAGACTCCTCGGTTGCTCCCCCAGATCCAGCAGATCTAACCTGTCTTGTTGCTTGGAGACAATTGGAATGCGAGGTGGGCTACCCAGCCATCCATCCTTAGAACCCTGCTCGGAATCGTTGTCCTGGAGCCAACCAACAGGTAAAAATTGTCCTGCAGAAGAATCTTTGCAGTTGGGAGCTTCTCACAAGTCCCATCGTGGGAAAACCCCCATGGACTCGTGATACACCCCCCCTTCAAGAAGGGGCCATTTTGGACAGACTGTCCAACCTGAGCGATCATCTGATCCTCGCCCACCCTTCAGATGCACGAGATCTCGATTCAGGTCTGTAGATTGTGCCTGCCATATCCTCACCCGGAATCCCAGGCCTAGCTTGGGTTCTCAGAATTCCGTCCTCAGACTACTGGCCCACAAGCCCTCCAGTTTCGCAATCCAGAACTACAATGCAGCACTCTGCCTGCCCTCCAGACGAAAATCATTGACCTCTGGGGCTACCCAGAAACCCCAAATGAGGATCAACAGGGCACGCCATTCGGCTGTACCCCAAATATATAGGCTGACCTGGGCACTAATGCCCTTTCTGACACAGCCTGATCCTGGACCTCCTGGCCCCACCCAGACAGCTGGCCGCACACTGAGCACATCGGACCCCTCATGGCCTTAGGTCGTCATCTCTTCTCAACCTCGGTTTTCAGGCTTCTGAACCTAGACCCTATCTCCAATCACGGCCCGGGTTTGAAAATGATGCAGAAATCAGAACTCTTTCCCCATGGCAAGAAACCTTGTGGTTGGCATGTTGTCCAACGTTCAGTGTACTTGAAACCAGTGTGGCCCATGAGGCCCCGCCCATGCTTGCGGGCCACATTGGTCACAAAATCACATTGTGACCCTCACCCTGAGCCCAGTCCTCAGGTAAGGCCTCTCAGTGGCTGGATGGAGAGACAGCATATTGGGCTTGCCATGCCCCTAGGCCCCAATTTTTACCATAGTTCGGGTTGTCCCTTCACTCTTCCCCAGGGATCTGCTTTGGAATTCCTCTTTTGGTGGGACACCTGAGGTAACACACCTGAAAGGAGTCCTACCATCCCACAGATTGACGGAAAACAATTGGGATCGGGCCAAGTCCACAGAGAACAAGATTCGTCCATGGCCCATGAGGCCTCCCCAACATTCCACGGCCATCGCTGATACAAAATCCAGAGACAAAAGCCTGAGCACGCGCCTCAGACTCGCTCATTCTTCATCAGATAAGAACCTACACGGCACTCGAATGAACCCAAAATATATAGTCTAACCTGGGCACTAAGGCACCGTCTGACAACCTGAGCCTGGACCTCGTGACCAACACCCAGACAGGTGACCGAACACTGAGCACATCAGATCCTCCATTGCCTTAGGTCATCATCTCTCCCTCCCTACCTCACTTTCCAGGATTCAGAACCTAGACCTTATCTCCAATCACTGCCCAGGGGTGACTCTGATGCAGAAATCAGAACTCTTCCTTACCCATGGCAAGAAACCTTGTGGTTGGCATGTTGTCCAACGTTCAGTGTAGGAGAAACCAGCCTTCACCCTGAGGCCCCGTCATTCTTGAGTGCGACGAGGGCATAAACACGCATTGTGACCCTCAGCGTGAGTCCTGTCCTCTAGTACGTCCTCTCAGTGGCTGGACCATTAGAAGTCATAATGGGCTTGACATGTCCCTAGGCCCCAATTTTTAACCAGATTTCTGGTTGTCCCGTCGCCCCTCCCCAGGGCTCTACTCTGGAATCCCTCATTTGGTGGGACAACTGAGGTGAAAAAACAAAACAAAACAAATCAACAGCAACAGAACAACGGACTTCTTCCATCCCACAGAATGACCCCAAACTCTTTGGACGAGGCCAAACCCCCAGAGAGTAAGACTCGTCCATTTTCCATGAAGTCACCCGGAAATTTCTCGACCATGAGTGACACGATATCCAGAGACAAAAACTTGAGCAAGAGCCTCACACTCGCCCATTTTCATTTCCCGAAGAGTTCTCCTCGTGGTCTGTAGAACAGTCCTGCCATTCCTATGACCCGAAAAATAAGCCGAGCTTGTGTTTTCAGACAACTGTCCAAAGAGCCCTGGCCTACACACCCTACAGGCTCAGGCCTCTGGAGCCAAACCTGACGACTGTGCTTGCCCTCTCCAATGGAATAGTATGTGCCCATTCCAATGGCCACAACCCTACTAATAGGATAAACCTCTAAAGTCCCTG
This sequence comes from Mustela putorius furo, assembly GCF_011764305.1. Taxonomy (NCBI): domain Eukaryota; kingdom Metazoa; phylum Chordata; class Mammalia; order Carnivora; family Mustelidae; genus Mustela; species Mustela putorius. Next base: position 139,496 of record NW_025421626.1, read on the forward strand.
AGGCTATCCCAATATTTGGAGCTTCCCAGGACAAACAGGGGCAATCAGGGCCCATCTGAACACCTACCGGCACTCAGACCCGTAGACTGTTGTCCCCAGAGGTAAAAAGGAACGAACAGACCCCTAGGCACCTATCGGATCCATTGCTTTGTTTTCCAGGCATCTCTCCTCAGAGTCCTGGATTTCAATAACAGCATATGGCAGTTTCTTGACTCACCCATCAGAACAAATCTCATCTACACATGGGAAACTTGCACGATCGAGCTGTGTGAAAGCCTCTCTTTAGGACAACCCTTCAGGGCCCCAGTGCCACCGCTTCATTCCAAGGTCTCCGTAGACACAAAATCATATTAGGACACATCCACGGGAGAGTCCATTTCAACTCAGACTCCTCGGTTGCTCCCCCAGATCCAGCAGATCTAACCTGTCTTGTTGCTTGGAGACAATTGGAATGCGAGGTGGGCTACCCAGCCATCCATCCTTAGAACCCTGCTCGGAATCGTTGTCCTGGAGCCAACCAACAGGTAAAAATTGTCCTGCAGAAGAATCTTTGCAGTTGGGAGCTTCTCACAAGTCCCATCGTGGGAAAACCCCCATGGACTCGTGATACACCCCCCCTTCAAGAAGGGGCCATTTTGGACAGACTGTCCAACCTGAGCGATCATCTGATCCTCGCCCACCCTTCAGATGCACGAGATCTCGATTCAGGTCTGTAGATTGTGCCTGCCATATATCCTCACCCGGAATCCCAGGCCTAGCTTGGGTTCTCAGAATTCCGTCCTCAGACTACTGGCCCACAAGCCCTCCAGTTTCGCAATCCAGAACTACAATGCAGCACTCTGCCTGCCCTCCAGACGAAAATCATTGACCTCTGGGGCTACCCAGAAACCCCAAATGAGGATCAACAGGGCACGCCATTCGGCTGTACCCCAAATATATAGGCTGACCTGGGCACTAATGCCCTTTCTGACACAGCCTGATCCTGGACCTCCTGGCCCCACCCAGACAGCTGGCCGCACACTGAGCACATCGGACCCCTCATGGCCTTAGGTCGTCATCTCTTCTCAACCTCGGTTTTCAGGCTTCTGAACCTAGACCCTATCTCCAATCACGGCCCGGGTTTGAAAATGATGCAGAAATCAGAACTCTTTCCCCATGGCAAGAAACCTTGTGGTTGGCATGTTGTCCAACGTTCAGTGTACTTGAAACCAGTGTGGCCCATGAGGCCCCGCCCATGCTTGCGGGCCACATTGGTCACAAAATCACATTGTGACCCTCACCCTGAGCCCAGTCCTCAGGTAAGGCCTCTCAGTGGCTGGATGGAGAGACAGCATATTGGGCTTGCCATGCCCCTAGGCCCCAATTTTTAACCATAGTTCGGGTTGTCCCTTCACTCTTCCCCAGGGATCTGCTTTGGAATTCCTCTTTTGGTGGGACACCTGAGGTAACACACCTGAAAGGAGTCCTACCATCCCACAGATTGACGGAAAACAATTGGGATCGGGCCAAGTCCACAGAGAACAAGATTCGTCCATGGCCCATGAGGCCTCCCCAACATTCCACGGCCATCGCTGATACAAAATCCAGAGACAAAAGCCTGAGCACGCGCCTCAGACTCGCTCATTCTTCATCAGATAAGAACCTACACGGCACTCGAATGAACCCAAAATATATAGTCTAACCTGGGCACTAAGGCACCGTCTGACAACCTGAGCCTGGACCTCGTGACCAACACCCAGACAGGTGACCGAACACTGAGCACATCAGATCCTCCATTGCCTTAGGTCATCATCTCTTCCCTACCTCACTTTCCAGGATTCAGAACCTAGACCTTATCTCCAATCACTGCCCAGGGGTGACTCTGATGCAGAAATCAGAACTCTTCCTTACCCATGGCAAGAAACCTTGTGGTTGGCATGTTGTCCAACGTTCAGTGTAGGAGAAACCAGCCTTCACCCTGAGGCCCCGTCATTCTTGAGTGCGACGAGGGCATAAACACGCATTGTGACCCTCAGCGTGAGTCCTGTCCTCTAGTACGTCCTCTCAGTGGCTGGACCATTAGAAGTCATAATGGGCTTGACATGTCCCTAGGCCCCAATTTTTAACCAGATTTCTGGTTGTCCCGTCGCCCCTCCCCAGGGCTCTACTCTGGAATCCCTCATTTGGTGGGACAACTGAGGTTGAAAAACAAAACAAAACAAATCAACAGCAACAGAACAACGGACTTCTTCCATCCCACAGAATGACCCAAAAACTCTTTGGACGAGGCCAAACCCCCAGAGAGTAAGACTCGTCCATTTTCCATGAAGTCACCCGGAAATTTCTCGACCATGAGTGACACGATATCCAGAGACAAAAACTTGAGCAAGAGCCTCACACTCGCCCATTTTCATTTCCCGAAGAGTTCTCCTCGTGGTCTGTAGAACAGTCCTGCCATTCCTATGACCCGAAAAATAAGCCGAGCTTGTGTTTTCAGACAACTGTCCAAAGAGCCCTGGCCTACACACCCTACAGGCTCAGGCCTCTGGAGCCAAACCTGACGACTGTGCTTGCCCTCTCCAATGGAATAGTATGTGCCCATTCCAATGGCCACAACCCTACTAATAGGATAAACCTCTAAAGTCCCTGAGGCTATCCCAATATTTGGAGCTTCCCAGGACAAACAGGGGCAATCAGGGCCCATCTGAACACCTACCGGCACTCAGACCCGTAGACTGTTGTCCCCAGAGGTAAAAAGGAACGAACAGACCCCTAGGCACCTATCGGATCCATTGCTTTGTTTTCCAGGCATCTCTCCTCAGAGTCCTGGATTTCAATAACAGCATATGGCAGTTTCTTGACTCACCCATCAGAACAAATCTCATCTACACATGGGAAACTTGCACGATCGAGCTGTGTGAAAGCCTCTCTTTAGGACAACCCTTCAGGGCCCCAGTGCCACCGCTTCATTCCAAGGTCTCCGTAGACACAAAATCATATTAGGACACATCCACGGGAGAGTCCATTTCAACTCAGACTCCTCGGTTGCTCCCCCAGATCCAGCAGATCTAACCTGTCTTGTTGCTTGGAGACAATTGGAATGCGAGGTGGGCTACCCAGCCATCCATCCTTAGAACCCTGCTCGGAATCGTTGTCCTGGAGCCAACCAACAGGTAAAAATTGTCCTGCAGAAGAATCTTTGCAGTTGGGAGCTTCTCACAAGTCCCATCGTGGGAAAACCCCCATGGACTCGTGATACACCCCCCCTTCAAGAAGGGGCCATTTTGGACAGACTGTCCAACCTGAGCGATCATCTGATCCTCGCCCACCCTTCAGATGCACGAGATCTCGATTCAGGTCTGTAGATTGTGCCTGCCATATCCTCACCCGGAATCCCAGGCCTAGCTTGGGTTCTCAGAATTCCGTCCTCAGACTACTGGCCCACAAGCCCTCCAGTTTCGCAATCCAGAACTACAATGCAGCACTCTGCCTGCCCTCCAGACGAAAATCATTGACCTCTGGGGCTACCCAGAAACCCCAAATGAGGATCAACAGGGCACGCCATTCGGCTGTACCCCAAATATATAGGCTGACCTGGGCACTAATGCCCTTTCTGACACAGCCTGATCCTGGACCTCCTGGCCCCACCCAGACAGCTGGCCGCACACTGAGCACATCGGACCCCTCATGGCCTTAGGTCGTCATCTCTTCTCAACCTCGGTTTTCAGGCTTCTGAACCTAGACCCTATCTCCAATCACGGCCCGGGTTTGAAAATGATGCAGAAATCAGAACTCTTTCCCCATGGCAAGAAACCTTGTGGTTGGCATGTTGTCCAACGTTCAGTGTACTTGAAACCAGTGTGGCCCATGAGGCCCCGCCCATGCTTGCGGGCCACATTGGTCACAAAATCACATTGTGACCCTCACCCTGAGCCCAGTCCTCAGGTAAGGCCTCTCAGTGGCTGGATGGAGAGACAGCATATTGGGCTTGCCATGCCCCTAGGCCCCAATTTTTAACCATAGTTCGGGTTGTCCCTTCACTCTTCCCCAGGGATCTGCTTTGGAATTCCTCTTTTGGTGGGACACCTGAGGTAACACACCTGAAAGGAGTCCTACCATCCCACAGATTGACGGAAAACAATTGGGATCGGGCCAAGTCCACAGAGAACAAGATTCGTCCATGGCCCATGAGGCCTCCCCAACATTCCACGGCCATCGCTGATACAAAATCCAGAGACAAAAGCCTGAGCACGCGCCTCAGACTCGCTCATTCTTCATCAGATAAGAACCTACACGGCACTCGAATGAACCCAAAATATATAGTCTAACCTGGGCACTAAGGCACCGTCTGACAACCTGAGCCTGGACCTCGTGACCAACACCCAGACAGGTGACCGAACACTGAGCACATCAGATCCTCCATTGCCTTAGGTCATCATCTCTTCCCTACCTCACTTTCCAGGATTCAGAACCTAGACCTTATCTCCAATCACTGCCCAGGGGTGACTCTGATGCAGAAATCAGAACTCTTCCTTACCCATGGCAAGAAACCTTGTGGTTGGCATGTTGTCCAACGTTCAGTGTAGGAGAAACCAGCCTTCACCCTGAGGCCCCGTCATTCTTGAGTGCGACGAGGGCATAAACACGCATTGTGACCCTCAGCGTGAGTCCTGTCCTCTAGTACGTCCTCTCAGTGGCTGGACCATTAGAAGTCATAATGGGCTTGACATGTCCCTAGGCCCCAATTTTAACCAGATTTCTGGTTGTCCCGTCCCCTCCCCAGGGCTCTACTCTGGAATCCCTCATTTGGTGGGACAACTGAGGTTGAAAAAAAAAAAAAAAAACAAATCAACAGCAACAGAACAACGGACTTCTTCCATCCCACAGAATGACCCCAAACTCTTTGGACGAGGCCAAACCCCCAGAGAGTAAGACTCGTCCATTTTCCATGAAGTCACCCGGAAATTTCTCGACCATGAGTGACACGATATCCAGAGACAAAAACTTGAGCAAGAGCCTCACACTCGCCCATTTTCATTTCCCGAAGAGTTCTCCTCGTGGTCTGTAGAACAGTCCTGCCATTCCTATGACCCGAAAAATAAGCCGAGCTTGTGTTTTCAGACAACTGTCCAAAGAGCCCTGGCCTACACACCCTACAGGCTCAGGCCTCTGGAGCCAAACCTGACGACTGTGCTTGCCCTCTCCAATGGAATAGTATGTGCCCATTCCAATGGCCACAACCCTACTAATAGGATAAACCTCTAAAGTCCCTGAGGCTATCCCAATATTTGGAGCTTCCCAGGACAAACAGGGGCAATCAGGGCCCATCTGAACACCTACCGGCACTCAGACCCGTAGACTGTTGTCCCCAGAGGTAAAAAGGAACGAACAGACCCCTAGGCACCTATCGGATCCATTGCTTTGTTTTCCAGGCATCTCTCCTCAGAGTCCTGGATTTCAATAACAGCATATGGCAGTTTCTTGACTCACCCATCAGAACAAATCTCATCTACACATGGGAAACTTGCACGATCGAGCTGTGTGAAAGCCTCTCTTTAGGACAACCCTTCAGGGCCCCAGTGCCACCGCTTCATTCCAAGGTCTCCGTAGACACAAAATCATATTAGGACACATCCACGGGAGAGTCCATTTCAACTCAGACTCCTCGGTTGCTCCCCCAGATCCAGCAGATCTAACCTGTCTTGTTGCTTGGAGACAATTGGAATGCGAGGTGGGCTACCCAGCCATCCATCCTTAGAACCCTGCTCGGAATCGTTGTCCTGGAGCCAACCAACAGGTAAAAATTGTCCTGCAGAAGAATCTTTGCAGTTGGGAGCTTCTCACAAGTCCCATCGTGGGAAAACCCCCATGGACTCGTGATACACCCCCCCTTCAAGAAGGGGCCATTTTGGACAGACTGTCCAACCTGAGCGATCATCTGATCCTCGCCCACCCTTCAGATGCACGAGATCTCGATTCAGGTCTGTAGATTGTGCCTGCCATATCCTCACCCGGAATCCCAGGCCTAGCTTGGGTTCTCAGAATTCCGTCCTCAGACTACTGGCCCACAAGCCCTCCAGTTTCGCAATCCAGAACTACAATGCAGCACTCTGCCTGCCCTCCAGACGAAAATCATTGACCTCTGGGGCTACCCAGAAACCCCAAATGAGGATCAACAGGGCACGCCATTCGGCTGTACCCCAAATATATAGGCTGACCTGGGCACTAATGCCCTTTCTGACACAGCCTGATCCTGGACCTCCTGGCCCCACCCAGACAGCTGGCCGCACACTGAGCACATCGGACCCCTCATGGCCTTAGGTCGTCATCTCTTCTCAACCTCGGTTTTCAGGCTTCTGAACCTAGACCCTATCTCCAATCACGGCCCGGGTTTTGAAAATGATGCAGAAATCAGAACTCTTTCCCCATGGCAAGAAACCTTGTGGTTGGCATGTTGTCCAACGTTCAGTGTACTTGAAACCAGTGTGGCCCATGAGGCCCCGCCCATGCTTGCGGGCCACATTGGTCACAAAATCACATTGTGACCCTCACCCTGAGCCCAGTCCTCAGGTAAGGCCTCTCAGTGGCTGGATGGAGAGACAGCATATTGGGCTTGCCATGCCCCTAGGCCCCAATTTTTAACCATAGTTCGGGTTGTCCCTTCACTCTTCCCCAGGGATCTGCTTTGGAATTCCTCTCTTTTGGTGGGACACCTGAGGTAACACACCTGAAAGGAGTCCTACATCCCACAGATTGACGGAAAACAATTGGGATCGGGCCAAGTCCACAGAGAACAAGATTCGTCCATGGCCCATGAGGCCTCCCCAACATTCCACGGCCATCGCTGATACAAAATCCAGAGACAAAAGCCTGAGCACGCGCCTCAGACTCGCTCATTCTTCATCAGATAAGAACCTACACGGCACTCGAATGAACCCAAAATATATAGTCTAACCTGGGCACTAAGGCACCGTCTGACAACCTGAGCCTGGACCTCGTGACCAACACCCAGACAGGTGACCGAACACTGAGCACATCAGATCCTCCATTGCCTTAGGTCATCATCTCTTCCCTACCTCACTTTCCAGGATTCAGAACCTAGACCTTATCTCCAATCACTGCCCAGGGGTGACTCTGATGCAGAAATCAGAACTCTTCCTTACCCATGGCAAGAAACCTTGTGGTTGGCATGTTGTCCAACGTTCAGTGTAGGAGAAACCAGCCTTCACCCTGAGGCCCCGTCATTCTTGAGTGCGACGAGGGCATAAACACGCATTGTGACCCTCAGCGTGAGTCCTGTCCTCTAGTACGTCCTCTCAGTGGCTGGACCATTAGAAGTCATAATGGGCTTGACATGTCCCTAGGCCCCAATTTTTAACCAGATTTCTGGTTGTCCCGTCGCCCCTCCCCAGGGCTCTACTCTGGAATCCCTCATTTGGTGGGACAACTGAGGTTGAAAAACAAAACAAAACAAATCAACAGCAACAGAACAACGGACTTCTTCCATCCCACAGAATGACCCCAAACTCTTTGGACGAGGCCAAACCCCCAGAGAGTAAGACTCGTCCATTTTCCATGAAGTCACCCGGAAATTTCTCGACCATGAGTGACACGATATCCAGAGACAAAAACTTGAGCAAGAGCCTCACACTCGCCCATTTTCATTTCCCGAAGAGTTCTCCTCGTGGTCTGTAGAACAGTCCTGCCATTCCTATGACCCGAAAAATAAGCCGAGCTTGTGTTTTCAGACAACTGTCCAAAGAGCCCTGGCCTACACACCCTACAGGCTCAGGCCTCTGGAGCCAAACCTGACGACTGTGCTTGCCCTCTCCAATGGAATAGTATGTGCCCATTCCAATGGCCACAACCCTACTAATAGGATAAACCTCTAAAGTCCCTGAGGCTATCCCAATATTTGGAGCTTCCCAGGACAAACAGGGGCAATCAGGGCCCATCTGAACACCTACCGGCACTCAGACCCGTAGACTGTTGTCCCCAGAGGTAAAAAGGAACGAACAGACCCCTAGGCACCTATCGGATCCATTGCTTTGTTTTCCAGGCATCTCTCCTCAGAGTCCTGGATTTCAATAACAGCATATGGCAGTTTCTTGACTCACCCATCAGAACAAATCTCATCTACACATGGGAAACTTGCACGATCGAGCTGTGTGAAAGCCTCTCTTTAGGACAACCCTTCAGGGCCCCAGTGCCACCGCTTCATTCCAAGGTCTCCGTAGACACAAAATCATATTAGGACACATCCACGGGAGAGTCCATTTCAACTCAGACTCCTCGGTTGCTCCCCCAGATCCAGCAGATCTAACCTGTCTTGTTGCTTGGAGACAATTGGAATGCGAGGTGGGCTACCCAGCCATCCATCCTTAGAACCCTGCTCGGAATCGTTGTCCTGGAGCCAACCAACAGGTAAAAATTGTCCTGCAGAAGAATCTTTGCAGTTGGGAGCTTCTCACAAGTCCCATCGTGGGAAAACCCCCATGGACTCGTGATACACCCCCCCTTCAAGAAGGGGCCATTTTGGACAGACTGTCCAACCTGAGCGATCATCTGATCCTCGCCCACCCTTCAGATGCACGAGATCTCGATTCAGGTCTGTAGATTGTGCCTGCCATATCCTCACCCGGAATCCCAGGCCTAGCTTGGGTTCTCAGAATTCCGTCCTCAGACTACTGGCCCACAAGCCCTCCAGTTTCGCAATCCAGAACTACAATGCAGCACTCTGCCTGCCTGCCCTCCAGACGAAAATCATTGACCTCTGGGGCTACCCAGAAACCCCAAATGAGGATCAACAGGGCACGCCATTCGGCTGTACCCCCAAATATATAGGCTGACCTGGGCACTAATGCCCTTTCTGACACAGCCTGATCCTGGACCTCCTGGCCCCACCCAGACAGCTGGCCGCACACTGAGCACATCGGACCCCTCATGGCCTTAGGTCGTCATCTCTTCTCAACCTCGGTTTTCAGGCTTCTGAACCTAGACCCTATCTCCAATCACGGCCCGGGTTTGAAAATGATGCAGAAATCAGAACTCTTTCCCCATGGCAAGAAACCTTGTGGTTGGCATGTTGTCCAACGTTCAGTGTACTTGAAACCAGTGTGGCCCATGAGGCCCCGCCCATGCTTGCGGGCCACATTGGTCACAAAATCACATTGTGACCCTCACCCTGAGCCCAGTCCTCAGGTAAGGCCTCTCAGTGGCTGGATGGAGAGACAGCATATTGGGCTTGCCATGCCCCTAGGCCCCAATTTTTAACCATAGTTCGGGTTGTCCCTTCACTCTTCCCCAGGGATCTGCTTTGGAATTCCTCTTTTGGTGGGACACCTGAGGTAACACACCTGAAAGGAGTCCTACCATCCCACAGATTGACGGAAAACAATTGGGATCGGGCCAAGTCCACAGAGAACAAGATTCGTCCATGGCCCATGAGGCCTCCCCAACATTCCACGGCCATCGCTGATACAAAATCCAGAGACAAAAGCCTGAGCACGCGCCTCAGACTCGCTCATTCTTCATCAGATAAGAACCTACACGGCACTCGAATGAACCCAAAATATATAGTCTAACCTGGGCACTAAGGCACCGTCTGACAACCTGAGCCTGGACCTCGTGACCAACACCCAGACAGGTGACCGAACACTGAGCACATCAGATCCTCCATTGCCTTAGGTCATCATCTCTTCCCTACCTCACTTTCCAGGATTCAGAACCTAGACCTTATCTCCAATCACTGCCCAGGGGTGACTCTGATGCAGAAATCAGAACTCTTCCTTACCCATGGCAAGAAACCTTGTGGTTGGCATGTTGTCCAACGTTCAGTGTAGGAGAAACCAGCCTTCACCCTGAGGCCCCGTCATTCTTGAGTGCGACGAGGGCATAAACACGCATTGTGACCCTCAGCGTGAGTCCTGTCCTCTAGTACGTCCTCTCAGTGGCTGGACCATTAGAAGTCATAATGGGCTTGACATGTCCCTAGGCCCCAATTTTTAACCAGATTTCTGGTTGTCCCGTCGCCCCTCCCCAGGGCTCTACTCTGGAATCCCTCATTTGGTGGGACAACTGAGGTTGAAAAAACAAAACAAAACAAATCAACAGCAACAGAACAACGGACTTCTTCCATCCCACAGAATGACCCCAAACTCTTTGGACGAGGCCAAACCCCCAGAGAGTAAGACTCGTCCATTTTCCATGAAGTCACCCGGAAATTTCTCGACCATGAGTGACACGATATCCAGAGACAAAAACTTGAGCAAGAGCCTCACACTCGCCCATTTTCATTTCCCGAAGAGTTCTCCTCGTGGTCTGTAGAACAGTCCTGCCATTCCTATGACCCGAAAAATAAGCCGAGCTTGTGTTTTCAGACAACTGTCCAAAGAGCCCTGGCCTACACACCCTACAGGCTCAGGCCTCTGGAGCCAAACCTGACGACTGTGCTTGCCCTCTCCAATGGAATAGTATGTGCCCATTCCAATGGCCACAACCCTACTAATAGGATAAACCTCTAAAGTCCCTGAGGCTATCCCAATATTTGGAGCTTCCCAGGACAAACAGGGGCAATCAGGGCCCATCTGAACACCTACCGGCACTCAGACCCGTAGACTGTTGTCCCCAGAGGTAAAAAGGAACGAACAGACCCCTAGGCACCTATCGGATCCATTGCTTTGTTTTCCAGGCATCTCTCCTCAGAGTCCTGGATTTCAATAACAGCATATGGCAGTTTCTTGACTCACCCATCAGAACAAATCTCATCTACACATGGGAAACTTGCACGATGGAGCTGTGTGAAAGCCTCTCTTTAGGACAACCCTTCAGGGCCCCAGTGCCACCGCTTCATTCCAAGGTCTCCGTAGACACAAAATCATATTAGGACACATCCACGGGAGAGTCCATTTCAACTCAGACTCCTCGGTTGCTCCCCCAGATCCAGCAGATCTAACCTGTCTTGTTGCTTGGAGACAATTGGAATGCGAGGTGGGCTACCCAGCCATCCATCCTTAGAACCCTGCTCGGAATCGTTGTCCTGGAGCCAACCAACAGGTAAAAATTGTCCTGCAGAAGAATCTTTGCAGTTGGGAGCTTCTCACAAGTCCCATCGTGGGAAAACCCCCATGGACTCGTGATACACCCCCCCTTCAAGAAGGGGCCATTTTGGACAGACTGTCCAACCTGAGCGATCATCTGATCCTCGCCCACCCTTCAGATGCACGAGATCTCGATTCAGGTCTGTAGATTGTGCCTGCCATATCCTCACCCGGAATCCCAGGCCTAGCTTGGGTTCTCAGAATTCCGTCCTCAGACTACTGGCCCACAAGCCCTCCAGTTTCGCAATCCAGAACTACAATGCAGCACTCTGCCTGCCCTCCAGACGAAAATCATTGACCTCTGGGGCTACCCAGAAACCCCAAATGAGGATCAACAGGGCACGCCATTCGGCTGTACCCCAAATATATAGGCTGACCTGGGCACTAATGCCCTTTCTGACACAGCCTGATCCTGGACCTCCTGGCCCCACCCAGACAGCTGGCCGCACACTGAGCACATCGGACCCCTCATGGCCTTAGGTCGTCATCTCTTCTCAACCTCGGTTTTCAGGCTTCTGAACCTAGACCCTATCTCCAATCACGGCCCGGGTTTGAAAATGATGCAGAAATCAGAACTCTTTCCCCATGGCAAGAAACCTTGTGGTTGGCATGTTGTCCAACGTTCAGTGTAGGAGAAACCAGCCTTCACCCTGAGGCCCCGTCATTCTTGAGTGCGACGAGGGCATAAACACGCATTGTGACCCTCAGCGTGAGTCCTGTCCTCTAGTACGTCCTCTCAGTGGCTGGACCATTAGAAGTCATAATGGGCTTGACATGTCCCTAGGCCCCAATTTTTAACCAGATTTCTGTTGTCCCGTCGCCCCTCCCCAGGGCTCTACTCTGGAATCCCTCATTTGGTGGGACAACTGAGGTTGAAAAACAAAACAAAACAAATCAACAGCAACAGAACAACGGACTTCTTCCATCCCACAGAATGACCCCAAACTCTTTGGACGAGGCCAAACCCCCAGAGAGTAAGACTCGTCCATTTTCCATGAAGTCACCCGGAAATTTCTCGACCATGAGTGACACGATATCCAGAGACAAAAACTTGAGCAAGAGCCTCACACTCGCCATTTTTTTCATTTCCCGAAGAGTTCTCCTCGTGGTCTGTAGAACAGTCCTGCCATTCCTATGACCCGAAAAATAAGCCGAGCTTGTGTTTTCAGACAACTGTCCAAAGAGCCCTGGCCTACACACCCTACAGGCTCAGGCCTCTGGAGCCAAACCTGACGACTGTGCTTGCCCTCTCCAATGGAATAGTATGTGCCCATTCCAATGGCCACAACCCTACTAATAGGATAAACCTCTAAAGTCCCTGAGGCTATCCCAATATTTGGAGCTTCCCAGGACAAACAGGGGCAATCAGGGCCCATCTGAACACCTACCGGCACTCAGACCCGTAGACTGTTGTCCCCAGAGGTAAAAAGGAACGAACAGACCCCTAGGCACCTATCGGATCCATTGCTTTGTTTTCCAGGCATCTCTCCTCAGAGTCCTGGATTTCAATAACAGCATATGGCAGTTTCTTGACTCACCCATCAGAACAAATCTCATCTACACATGGGAAACTTGCACGATGGAGCTGTGTGAAAGCCTCTCTTTAGGACAACCCTTCAGGGCCCCAGTGCCACCGCTTCATTCCAAGGTCTCCGTAGACACAAAATCATATTAGGACACATCCACGGGAGAGTCCATTTCAACTCAGACTCCTCGGTTGCTCCCCCAGATCCAGCAGATCTAACCTGTCTTGTTGCTTGGAGACAATTGGAATGCGAGGTGGGCTACCCAGCCATCCATCCTTAGAACCCTGCTCGGAATCGTTGTCCTGGAGCCAACCAACAGGTAAAAAATTGTCCTGCAGAAGAATCTTTGCAGTTGGGAGCTTCTCACAAGTCCCCATCGTGGGAAAACCCCCATGGACTCGTGATACACCCCCCCTTCAAGAAGGGGCCATTTTGGACAGACTGTCCAACCTGAGCGATCATCTGATCCTCGCCCACCCTTCAGATGCACGAGATCTCGATTCAGGTCTGTAGATTGTGCCTGCCATATCCTCACCCGGAATCCCAGGCCTAGCTTGGGTTCTCAGAATTCCGTCCTCAGACTACTGGCCCACAAGCCCTCCAGTTTCGCAATCCAGAACTACAATGCAGCACTCTGCCTGCCCTCCAGACGAAAATCATTGACCTCTGGGGCTACCCAGAAACCCCAAATGAGGATCAACAGGGCACGCCATTCGGCTGTACCCCAAATATATAGGCTGACCTGGGCACTAATGCCCTTTCTGACACAGCCTGATCCTGGACCTCCTGGCCCCACCCAGACAGCTGGCCGCACACTGAGCACATCGGACCCCTCATGGCCTTAGGTCGTCATCTCTTCTCAACCTCGGTTTTCAGGCTTCTGAACCTAGACCCTATCTCCAATCACGGCCCGGGTTTGAAAATGATGCAGAAATCAGAACTCTTTCCCCATGGCAAGAAACCTTGTGGTTGGCATGTTGTCCAACGTTCAGTGTACTTGAAACCAGTGTGGCCCATGAGGCCCCGCCCATGCTTGCGGGCCACATTGGTCACAAAATCACATTGTGACCCTCACCCTGAGCCCAGTCCTCAGGTAAGGCCTCTCAGTGGCTGGATGGAGAGACAGCATATTGGGCTTGCCATGCCCCTAGGCCCCAATTTTTAACCATAGTTCGGGTTGTCCCTTCACTCTTCCCCAGGGATCTGCTTTGGAATTCCTCTTTTGGTGGGACACCTGAGGTAACACACCTGAAAGGAGTCCTACCATCCCACAGATTGACGGAAAACAATTGGGATCGGGCCAAGTCCACAGAGAACAAGATTCGTCCATGGCCCATGAGGCCTCCCCAACATTCCACGGCCATCGCTGATACAAAATCCAGAGACAAAAGCCTGAGCACGCGCCTCAGACTCGCTCATTCTTCATCAGATAAGAACCTACACGGCACTCGAATGAACCCAAAATATATAGTCTAACCTGGGCACTAAGGCACCGTCTGACAACCTGAGCCTGGACCTCGTGACCAACACCCAGACAGGTGACCGAACACTGAGCACATCAGATCCTCCATTGCCTTAGGTCATCATCTCTTCCCTACCTCACTTTCCAGGATTCAGAACCTAGACCTTATCTCCAATCACTGCCCAGGGGTGACTCTGATGCAGAAATCAGAACTCTTCCTTACCCATGGCAAGAAACCTTGTGGTTGGCATGTTGTCCAACGTTCAGTGTAGGAGAAACCAGCCTTCACCCTGAGGCCCCGTCATTCTTGAGTGCGACGAGGGCATAAACACGCATTGTGACCCTCAGCGTGAGTCCTGTCCTCTAGTACGTCCTCTCAGTGGCTGGACCATTAGAAGTCATAATGGGCTTGACATGTCCCTAGGCCCCAATTTTTAACCAGATTTCTGGTTGTCCCGTCGCCCCTCCCCAGGGCTCTACTCTGGAATCCCTCATTTGGTGGGACAACTGAGGTTGAAAAAACAAAACAAAACAAATCAACAGCAACAGAACAACGGACTTCTTCCATCCCACAGAATGACCCCAAACTCTTTGGACGAGGCCAAACCCCCAGAGAGTAAGACTCGTCCATTTTCCATGAAGTCACCCGGAAATTTCTCGACCATGAGTGACACGATATCCAGAGACAAAAACTTGAGCAAGAGCCTCACACTCGCCCATTTTCATTTCCCGAAGAGTTCTCCTCGTGGTCTGTAGAACAGTCCTGCCATTCCTATGACCCGAAAAATAAGCCGAGCTTGTGTTTTCAGACAACTGTCCAAAGAGCCCTGGCCTACACACCCTACAGGCTCAGGCCTCTGGAGCCAAACCTGACGACTGTGCTTGCCCTCTCCAATGGAATAGTATGTGCCCATTCCAATGGCCACAACCCTACTAATAGGATAAACCTCTAAAGTCCCTGAGGCTATCCCAATATTTGGAGCTTCCCAGGACAAACAGGGGCAATCAGGGCCCATCTGAACACCTACCGGCACTCAGACCCGTAGACTGTTGTCCCCAGAGGTAAAAAGGAACGAACAGACCCCTAGGCACCTATCGGATCCATTGCTTTGTTTTCCAGGCATCTCTCCTCAGAGTCCTGGATTTCAATAACAGCATATGGCAGTTTCTTGACTCACCCATCAGAACAAATCTCATCTACACATGGGAAACTTGCACGATGGAGCTGTGTGAAAGCCTCTCTTTAGGACAACCCTTCAGGGCCCCAGTGCCACCGCTTCATTCCAAGGTCTCCGTAGACACAAAATCATATTAGGACACATCCACGGGAGAGTCCATTTCAACTCAGACTCCTCGGTTGCTCCCCCAGATCCAGCAGATCTAACCTGTCTTGTTGCTTGGAGACAATTGGAATGCGAGGTGGGCTACCCAGCCATCCATCCTTAGAACCCTGCTCGGAATCGTTGTCCTGGAGCCAACCAACAGGTAAAAATTGTCCTGCAGAAGAATCTTTGCAGTTGGGAGCTTCTCACAAGTCCCATCGTGGGAAAACCCCCATGGACTCGTGATACACCCCCCCTTCAAGAAGGGGCCATTTTGGACAGACTGTCCAACCTGAGCGATCATCTGATCCTCGCCCACCCTTCAGATGCACGAGATCTCGATTCAGGTCTGTAGATTGTGCCTGCCATATCCTCACCCGGAATCCCAGGCCTAGCTTGGGTTCTCAGAATTCCGTCCTCAGACTACTGGCCCACAAGCCCTCCAGTTTCGCAATCCAGAACTACAATGCAGCACTCTGCCTGCCCTCCAGACGAAAATCATTGACCTCTGGGGCTACCCAGAAACCCCAAATGAGGATCAACAGGGCACGCCATTCGGCTGTACCCCAAATATATAGGCTGACCTGGGCACTAATGCCCTTTCTGACACAGCCTGATCCTGGACCTCCTGGCCCCACCCAGACAGCTGGCCGCACACTGAGCACATCGGACCCCTCATGGCCTTAGGTCGTCATCTCTTCTCAACCTCGGTTTTCAGGCTTCTGAACCTAGACCCTATCTCCAATCACGGCCCGGGTTTGAAAATGATGCAGAAATCAGAACTCTTTCCCCATGGCAAGAAACCTTGTGGTTGGCATGTTGTCCAACGTTCAGTGTACTTGAAACCAGTGTGGCCCATGAGGCCCCCCGCCCATGCTTGCGGGCCACATTGGTCACAAAATCACATTGTGACCCTCACCCTGAGCCCAGTCCTCAGGTAAGGCCTCTCAGTGGCTGGATGGAGAGACAGCATATTGGGCTTGCCATGCCCCTAGGCCCCAATTTTTAACCATAGTTCGGGTTGTCCCTTCACTCTTCCCCAGGGATCTGCTTTGGAATTCCTCTTTTGGTGGGACACCTGAGGTAACACACCTGAAAGGAGTCCTACCATCCCACAGATTGACGGAAAACAATTGGGATCGGGCCAAGTCCACAGAGAACAAGATTCGTCCATGGCCCATGAGGCCTCCCCAACATTCCACGGCCATCGCTGATACAAAATCCAGAGACAAAAGCCTGAGCACGCGCCTCAGACTCGCTCATTCTTCATCAGATAAGAACCTACACGGCACTCGAATGAACCCAAAATATATAGTCTAACCTGGGCACTAAGGCACCGTCTGACAACCTGAGCCTGGACCTCGTGACCAACACCCAGACAGGTGACCGAACACTGAGCACATCAGATCCTCCATTGCCTTAGGTCATCATCTCTTCCCCTACCTCACTTTCCAGGATTCAGAACCTAGACCTTATCTCCAATCACTGCCCAGGGGTGACTCTGATGCAGAAATCAGAACTCTTCCTTACCCATGGCAAGAAACCTTGTGGTTGGCATGTTGTCCAACGTTCAGTGTAGGAGAAAGAAACCAGCCTTCACCCTGAGGCCCCGTCATTCTTGAGTGCGACGAGGGCATAAACACGCATTGTGACCCTCAGCGTGAGTCCTGTCCTCTAGTACGTCCTCTCAGTGGCTGGACCATTAGAAGTCATAATGGGCTTGACATGTCCCTAGGCCCCAATTTTTAACCAGATTTCTGGTTGTCCCGTCGCCCCTCCCCAGGGCTCTACTCTGGAATCCCTCATTTGGTGGGACAACTGAGGTTGAAAAACAAAACAAAACAAATCAACAGCAACAGAACAACGGACTTCTTCCATCCCACAGAATGACCCCAAACTCTTTGGACGAGGCCAAACCCCCAGAGAGTAAGACTCGTCCATTTTCCATGAAGTCACCCGGAAATTTCTCGACCATGAGTGACACGATATCCAGAGACAAAAACTTGAGCAAGAGCCTCACACTCGCCCATTTTCATTTCCCGAAGAGTTCTCCTCGTGGTCTGTAGAACAGTCCTGCCATTCCTATGACCCGAAAAATAAGCCGAGCTTGTGTTTTCAGACAACTGTCCAAAGAGCCCTGGCCTACACACCCTACAGGCTCAGGCCTCTGGAGCCAAACCTGACGACTGTGCTTGCCCTCTCCAATGGAATAGTATGTGCCCATTCCAATGGCCACAACCCTACTAATAGGATAAACCTCTAAAGTCCCTGAGGCTATCCCAATATTTGGAGCTTCCCAGGACAAACAGGGGCAATCAGGGCCCATCTGAACACCTACCGGCACTCAGACCCGTAGACTGTTGTCCCCAGAGGTAAAAAGGAACGAACAGACCCCTAGGCACCTATCGGATCCATTGCTTTGTTTTCCAGGCATCTCTCCTCAGAGTCCTGGATTTCAATAACAGCATATGGCAGTTTCTTGACTCACCCATCAGAACAAATCTCATCTACACATGGGAAACTTGCACGATGGAGCTGTGTGAAAGCCTCTCTTTAGGACAACCCTTCAGGGCCCCAGTGCCACCGCCGCTTCATTCCAAGGTCTCCGTAGACACAAAATCATATTAGGACACATCCACGGGAGAGTCCATTTCAACTCAGACTCCTCGGTTGCTCCCCCAGATCCAGCAGATCTAACCTGTCTTGTTGCTTGGAGACAATTGGAATGCGAGGTGGGCTACCCAGCCATCCATCCTTAGAACCCTGCTCGGAATCGTTGTCCTGGAGCCAACCAACAGGTAAAAATTGTCCTGCAGAAGAATCTTTGCAGTTGGGAGCTTCTCACAAGTCCCATCGTGGGGAAAACCCCCATGGACTCGTGATACACCCCCCCTTCAAGAAGGGGCCATTTTGGACAGACTGTCCAACCTGAGCGATCATCTGATCCTCGCCCACCCTTCAGATGCACGAGATCTCGATTCAGGTCTGTAGATTGTGCCTGCCATATCCTCACCCGGAATCCCAGGCCTAGCTTGGGTTCTCAGAATTCCGTCCTCAGACTACTGGCCCACAAGCCCTCCAGTTTCGCAATCCAGAACTACAATGCAGCACTCTGCCTGCCCTCCAGACGAAAATCATTGACCTCTGGGGCTACCCAGAAACCCCAAATGAGGATCAACAGGGCACGCCATTCGGCTGTACCCCAAATATATAGGCTGACCTGGGCACTAATGCCCTTTCTGACACAGCCTGATCCTGGACCTCCTGGCCCCACCCAGACAGCTGGCCGCACACTGAGCACATCGGACCCCTCATGGCCTTAGGTCGTCATCTCTTCTCAACCTCGGTTTTCAGGCTTCTGAACCTAGACCCTATCTCCAATCACGGCCCGGGTTTGAAAATGATGCAGAAATCAGAACTCTTTCCCCATGGCAAGAAACCTTGTGGTTGGCATGTTGTCCAACGTTCAGTGTACTTGAAACCAGTGTGGCCCATGAGGCCCCGCCCATGCTTGCGGGCCACATTGGTCACAAAATCACATTGTGACCCTCACCCTGAGCCCAGTCCTCAGGTAAGGCCTCTCAGTGGCTGGATGGAGAGACAGCATATTGGGCTTGCCATGCCCCTAGGCCCCAATTTTTAACCATAGTTCGGGTTGTCCCTTCACTCTTCCCCAGGGATCTGCTTTGGAATTCCTCTTTTGGTGGGACACCTGAGGTAACACACCTGAAAGGAGTCCTACCATCCCACAGATTGACGGAAAACAATTGGGATCGGGCCAAGTCCACAGAGAACAAGATTCGTCCATGGCCCATGAGGCCTCCCCAACATTCCACGGCCATCGCTGATACAAAATCCAGAGACAAAAGCCTGAGCACGCGCCTCAGTCTCGCTCATTCTTCATATCCTGAAGATTTCTTCAGAGAAGAACCTAGACGGCACTCGAATGCACCCAAAATATATAGTCTAACATGGGCACTAATGCACTTTCTGACAACATGAGCCCGGACCTCGTGTACAAACCCAGACAGCTGACCGCACACTGAGCACATCAGACCCGCCATGGCATTAGGTCATCATCTCTTCCCTACCTCAGTTTTCAGGCTTCAGAACCTAGACCTTATCTCCAATCTCTGCCCAGGGGTGACTGTGATCCAGAAATCAGAACTCTTCCTTACCCATGACAAGAAACCTTGTGGTTGGCATGTTGTCCAACGTTCAGTGTAGGAGAAACCAGCATTCACCCTGATGCCCCGCCCATTCTTGAGTGCGACGAGGGCATAATCACGCATTGTGACCCTCAGCGTGAGTACTGTCCTCTAGTACGTCCTCTCAGTGTCTGGACCATTAGATGTCATAAAGGGCTTGACATGTCCCTAGGCCCCAATTTATAACCAGATTTCTGGTTGTCCATTCGCCCCTCCCCAGGGCTCTACTCTGGAATTCCTCATTGGTGGGACAGATGAGGTTGAAAAAAAAACAAAAACAAAACAAATCAACAACAACAGAACAAGGGACTTCTTCCATCCCACTGAATGGCCCAAAACTCTTTGGACGGGGCCAAACCCCCAGAGAGTAAGAATCGGCCATTTCCCATGAAGTCACCCGGGAAATTTCACTACCATGAGTGACACGATATCCTAGGACAAAAACTTGAGCAATAGCCTCACACTCGCCCTTTTTTCATATCCCGAAGAGGTCTCCTCATGGTCTGTAGATCAGTCCTGCCATACCTATGACCCGAAACATAAGCCGAGTTTGTGTTTTCAGACAACTGTCCAAACAGGACTGGCCTACACACCCTACAGGCTCAGGCCCCTGGAGCCAAACCTGACGACTGTGCTTGCCCTCTCCAAGGGAATTGTAGTGCCCACTCCAATGCTCAAAACCGTACTAATAGGATAATCCGCCAAAGTCCCTGAGGCCATCCCAATATTTGTGCTTCCCAGGACAAACTGGGGCAATCTGGGCCCATCTGGGCACCTACCGGCACTCAGTCCCATAGACTGATGTCCCCAGAGGTAAAAAGGAACGAACAGGCCCCTTGGCACCTATCGGATCCATTGCTTTGGTTTCCAGGCATCTCTCCTCAGAGTCCTGGATTTCAATAACAGCATTTGGCTGTTTCTTGACTCACCCATCAGAACAAATTTCATCTATACATGGGAAACGTGCACGATGGAGCTGTTTGAAAGCCTCTCTTTAGGAGAACCCTTCAGGGCCCCATGCTACCGCTTCATTCCAAGGTCTCCATAGACACAAAATCATATTCAGACACATCCACGGGATAGTCCATTTCAACTCAGCCTCCTCGTTTGCTCCCCCAGATCCAGCAGATCTAACCTGTCTTGTTGCTTGCAGACAATTGGAATGCGAGGTGGGCTACTGAGACATCCATCCTTAGAACCCTGCTCGGAATCGTTGTCCTGGAGCCAACCAACAGGTCTCAATTGCCCTGCAGAAGAATATTTGCAGTTGGGAGCTTCTCACAACTCCCATCGTGGGAAACACCCATGGCCTCGTGAACCACCCCCTCTTCAAGAAGGGGCCATCAGGGACAGAATGTCCAACCTGAGCGATTGTCTGATCCTCGCCCTGACTTCAGATGCACAAGATCTCGATTCAGGTCTGTAGATTGTGTCTGCCATATCCTCACCCACAAACCTAGGCCCAGCTTGGTTTCTCAGACTTCCGTCCTCAGACTACTGGCCCACAAGCCCTCCAGTTGGCAAGGCAGAACTACAATGCAGCACGCTGACTGCTCTCCAGAAGAAAAACATTGCCCTCTGGGCTAACCAGAAACCCCAAATGTGGATCAACGTCCACGCTATTCGGCTGTACCCCAAATATATAGGCTGACCTGGGCACTAATGCCCTTTCTAACACAGCCTGAGCATGGACCTCCGGGCCCCATCCAGACAACTGGCCACACACTGAGCACATCGGACCTGCCATGGCCTTAGGACGTCATCTCTTCTCAAACTCGTTTTTCAGGCTTCAGAACCTAGACCTTATCTCCAATCACGGCCCGGGTTTGAAAATGATGCAGAAATCAGAACTCTTTCCCCATGGCAATAAACCTTGTGGTTGGCATGATGTCTAAGGTTCAGTGTAGTTGAAACCAGTGAGGCCCATGAGTTCCCGCCCATGTTTGCGGGCCACATTGGTCACAAACACACATTGTGACCCTCCGCCTGAGCCCAGTCCTCAGGTAAGGCCTCTCAGTGGCTGGATGGAGAGACAGCATATTGGGCTTGCCATGCCCCTAGGCCCCAATTTTTAACCATAGTTCGGGTTGTGCCTTTACTCTTCCCCAGGGCTCTGCTTTGGAATTCTTCTTTTGGTTGGACACCTGAGGTAACAAACCTGAAAGGAGTCCTCCCAATCCACATTGACGAAAAACAATTGGGATCGTGCCAAGACCACAGAGAGCAAGATTCGTCCATGGCCCATGAGGCCTAGCCAACTTTCCACGGCCATCGCTGATACAAAATCCAGAAACAAAAGCCTTAGCACGTGCCTCAGACTCGCTCATTCTTCATATCCTGAAGAGTTCTTCAGATAAGAACCTACACGGCACTCGAATGCACCCAAAATATATAGTCTAAACTGGACACTAATGCACTCTCTGACAACCTGAGCCTGGACCTCGTGACCAACACCCAGACAGTTGACCGCACACTGAGCATATCAGTCACGCCATGGCCTTAGGTCATCATCTCTTCCCTACCTCAGTTTTCAGGAATAAGAACCTAGACCTTATCTCCAATCACTGCCCAGGGGTGAATGTGATGCAGAAATCAGAACTCTTCCTTAACCATGGCAAGAAACCTTGTGGTTGGCATGTTGTCCAACGTTCAGTGTAGGAGAAACCAGCATTCACCCTGAGGCCCCGCCCATTCTTGAGTGCGACGAGGGCATAAACACGCATTGTGACCCTCAGCGTGAGTCCTGTCCTCTAGTACGTCCTCTCAGTGGCTGGACCATAGATGTCATAATGGGCTTGATATGTCCCTAGGCCCCAATTTTTTACCAGATTTCTGGTTGTCCAGTCTCCCGTCCCCAGGGCTATACTCTGGAATCCCCCATTTGTTGGGACACATGAGGTTGAAAAACAAAACAAAACAAATCAATAACAACAGAACAACGGCCTTCTTCCATCCCACAGAATGACCCCAAACTCTTTGGACGGGGCCAACCCCCAGAGAGTAAGACTCGTCCATTTCCCATGAAGTCACCTGGAAATTTCACGACCATGTGTGACACGATATCCAGAGACAAAAACTTGAGTATGAGCCTAACATTTGCCCTTTTTTCATATCCCGAAGAGTTCACCTCATGGTCTGTCGATCAGTCCTGCCGTATCTGTGACCCGAAACATAAGCCGAGTTTGTGTTTTCAGACAACTGTCCAAACAGCCCTGGCCTACACACCCTACAGGCTCAGGCCCCTGGAGCCAAACCTGACGACTGTGCCTGCTCTCTCCAAGGGAATTGTATGTGCCCATTCCAATGGCCACAACGATAGTAAGAGGATAAACCTCCAAATCCATGAGGACATCCCAATATTTGTGCTTCCCAGAACAAAAAGGGGCAATCTGGGTCAATCTGAGCACCTACCTGCACTCAGACCCGTCGACTGATGTCCCCAGAGGTAAAAAGGAAGGAACAGGCCCCTAGGCACATATCCGATCCATTGCTTTGGTTTCCAGGCATCTCTCCTTAGAGGAATGGATTTCAATATCAGCATATGGCTGTTTCTTGACTCACCAATCAGAACAAATCTCATCTACACATGGGAAACTTGCACGATGGAGCTGTGTGAAAGCCTCTCTTTAGGAGAACCCTTCAGGGCCCCAGTGCCACCGCTTCATTCCAAGGTCTCCATAGACATATTATCATATTAGGAAGATTCCACGGGAGAGTCCATTTCAACTCAGCCTCCTCGGTTGCTCCCCCAGATCCAGCAGATCTAACCTGTCTTGTTGCTTGCAGACAATTGGAATGCGAGATGGGCTACCCAGCCATCCATCCTTAGAACCCTGCTCGTAATCGTTGTCCTGGAGGGAACCAACAGGTCTCAATTGTCCTGCAGAGAATCTTTGCAGTTGGGAGCTTCTCACAACTCCCATCGTGAGAAAAACACATGGCCTCGTGATCCCCCCCCTTCATGAAGGGGCCAACAGGGACATAAAGTCCAACCTGAGAAATAGTCTGATCCTCACCCTGACTTCAGATGCACGAGATCACGATTCCGGTCTGTATATTGTGCCTGCCATGTCCTCACCCAGAACCCTAAGCCTAGCTTGTGTCCTCAGACTTCCGTCCTCAGAATAATGGCCCACAAGCCCTCCAGTTTGGCAATCCAGAATTACAATGCAGCACACTGCTTGCGCTCCAAAAGAAAAACTTTGCCCTCTAGCGCTACCCAGAAACCCCAAATGAAGATCAACCTGCATGCCTCTTGGCTGTACCCAAAATATATAGGCTGACCTGGGCAATAATGCCCTTTCTGACAGAGCCTGAGCCTGGACCTCCTGGCCCCACCCAGACAACTTGCCGCTCACTGAGCACTTCGGACCAACCATTGCCTTAGGTCGTTATCTCTTCCGAACCTAGGTATTCAGGATTCAGATCCTAGACCTAATCTCCAATCACTGCCCAGGTTCGAAAATGATGCAGAAATCAGAACTCCTGCCCAATGGCAAGAACCATGTGGTTGGCTTGTTGTCCAACGTTCAGTGTAGTGGAAACCTGTTTGTCCGATGAGGCCCCGCCATTGCTCGCGGGCCACATAGGTGGCAAACTCACATTGTGACCCTCAGCCTTAGCCCAGTCCTCAGGTAAGGCCTCTCAGTGGGTGGATGAAGAGACAGCATATTGGGCTTGCCATGCCTATAGGCCCCAATTTTTTAACCATAGTCCGGGTTGTCCCTTCACTCTTCCCCAGGGCTCTGCTTTGGAATTCTGCTTTTGGTGAGACACCTGAGGTAACAACCCTGAAAGGAGTACTCCATCCCACAGATTGATGATGAAAAACAATTGGGATCGGGCCAAATCCACAGAGAGGAAGATTCGTTCATGGCCCATGAGGCCTCCTCGACATTCCACGGCCTCACGAAAACAAATACCAGAGACAAAAGCCTGAGCAAGCGCCTCAGACTCACACTATCTTCATATCCTGAAGATGTCTTCTCATGGTTTGTAGATCGGGCCTGCCATACCTACGTCCCCAAACATAAGCTGAGTTTGTGTTTTCAGACTTCTGTCCTCAAAGTCCTGGGCCACACACCATCCAGGCTGGCGACCCTGGAGCCACACATTAGGACTGTGCCTACCCAATCCATGGGAATTCTGCCCATTCCATTGTCCAAAATCGTACAAATTAGGAGAACCCTCCAAAGTCCCTGAGGCCATCCCAATAGTATAGGTCGCCCGGGACAAAAAAAGGGCAGTCTGACACCAGCTGAGCATCTAACTCCACTCATACCCTAGAAGGATGACCCCAGAGAAGAAGACTGAACCAGACAGGACCCTAGGCCAAAATCGGATCCATTGCTTTGGTTTACAGGCATGTCTCCTCAAAACCCTGGATTCCAATACAAGCTTTGGGGTTTTCCTGAGGCACCCATCAGAACAAACCTCGTCTCCACAAGGAAACTTGTGCATGGGAGCTATGTCAAAAGCTTAGGAGAATACTTCAGGGTCCCGGTGCCACCACCCCATTCCAAGGCCCTCATGGACACAAACACACATTAGACCCATCCTCAGGAAAGTCCATTTCAACTCAGCCGCCCGGATTGCACCCACAGCGCCATCAGATCTAAACTGTCTTGTCCCTAGGAGACAATTGGAATGCGAGGCAGGCTTCCCAGGCATCCATCCTCGAACGTTGGTCTGGACTCATCCATATGGGATGTCCTGGAGCTATCCAACAGGTCTCAATTGTCCCGTAGAAGGAATCCTAGGAGGGGGCATCCCACCACTCCAAACGTGAGAAAACCTCCACGGCCTCGAGATTCGGCTCCCTTCATGAAGGGTCCGTCATGAACAGAAAATCCAAGCTGAGCCAACGTCTGATCCTCGCTCTGACTTCAGATGCATGAGATATTGCTTCAGATCTTCAGGAGGTACATGCCGTGCCCTCGACCTGAATCCCAAGTCTAGCTGTGTGTTCTCAGACTTCTGTCCTCACACTCCTGGCCCCGAAGCCCACAAGTTTGGCAATCCCGGACCATCATTGCAGCACTCTGCCTGCCCTCTAGAAACAAAATATTGCCAAAGGAGCTGCCCGGGAACATTAAATGAGAATAAACCTACACGGCACTCGAATGTACCCATATTATATAGTCTAAACTAGGCACTAATGCACTGTCTGTCACAACCTGAGCCGGGACATCCTGAGTAACACCCAGGCACTGACGGCACCCTGAGCCCATAAGACCCGCAGTGGCCTTAGGTAATCATTTCTTCCCTACCTAAGTTATCAGGCTTCAGAACCTAGACCTTATCTCCAATCACTGCCCAGGGGTGAGTGTGATGCAGAAATCAGAACTCCTCTTTATCCACGGCAAGAAACCTTGTGGTTGCCATGTTGTCCAAGGTTCAGTGTAGGAGAAACCAGCATTCACCCTGAGGTCCCGCCCATTCCTGAGTACGACAAGGGCATAAACACGCATTGGGACCCTCAGCGTGAGTCCTGTCCTCTAGTAAGTCCTTTCAGTGTCTCGAACATTATATGCCATAATGGTTTGACATGTCCCTAGGCCCCAAATTTAAACCAGATTTCTGTTTGTCCAATCGCCCCTCCCCAGGGCTCTACACTGGAATCCCTCATTTGGTGGGACAACTGAGTTTGAAAAACAAAACAAAACAACAACAACAACAAAAAAAAAACGGACTTCTTCTATCCCACACAATGGCACCAAACTCTTTGGACGGGGCCAAATCCCCAGAGAGTAAGACTCGTCCATTTCCCATGAAGTCACCCGGATATTTCATGACCATGAATGGCACGATACCCAGAGATAAAAACGTGAGCAAGAGCCTCACACTCGCCCTTTTTTCATATCCCGAAGAGTTCTCCTCATGGTCTGTAGATCAGTACTGCCATACCTAAGACCCGAAAAATAATCCGAGTTTGTGTTTTCAGACAACTGTCCAAACAGCCCAGGCCTACACACCCTACAGGCTCAGGCCCCTGGAGCCAACCTGAGGACTGTACTTGCCCTCTCCAAAGGAATTCTGTGTGACCATTCCAATGGCCACAACCCTACTAATAGGATAAACCTCCAAAGTCCCTGAGGCCGTCCCAATAGTGGTGTCTTCCCAGGACAAACAGGAGCAATCTGAGCCCATCTGAGAACCTACCTACACTCTGACTCGTAGACTGATATCCCCAGAGGTAAAAAGGAACGAACAGGGCCCTAGGCCCTAATCGGATCCATTGAATTGTTTTCCAGGCATCTTCCTCAGAGGCCTGGATTTCAGTACCAGCATATGGCTGTTTCTTGACTCACCCATCAGAACAAAACTCATCTACACATGGGAAAAATACACGTGGGAGGTGTGTCAAAGCCTCCTTTAGGAGAAACCTTCAGGGCCACAGTGCCACGGCTTCATTCCAAGGTCTCCATAGACACAAAAACACATTAGGACCCATCCACATGAGAGTCCATTTCAACTCAGCGTATTCGGTTGCTCTGCGAGATCCAGCAGATCTAACTTGTCTTGTTGCTAGGAGACAATTGGAATGCGAGGTGGCCTACCTCGCCATCCATCCTTAGAACCCTGCTCAGAATCATT
The DNA here is from genome assembly GCF_011764305.1 of Mustela putorius furo. Lineage (NCBI taxonomy): Eukaryota > Metazoa > Chordata > Mammalia > Carnivora > Mustelidae > Mustela > Mustela putorius. Next base: position 166,688 of record NW_025421626.1, read on the forward strand.
GGCCTGGAGCCAACCAACAGGTCTCAATTGTCCTGCAGGGAATCTTTGCAGTTGGGAGCTTCTCACAACTCCCATCGTGAGAAAAACACATGGCCTCGTGATCCCCCCCCCCTTCATGAAGGGGCCATCAGGGACATAAGGTCCAACCTGAGAAATAGTCTGATCCTCACCCTGACTTCAGATGCACGAGATCACGATTCCGGTCTGTATATTGTGCCTGCCATGTCCTCACCCAGAAACCTAAGCCTAGCTTGTGTCCTCAGACTTCCGTCCTCAGAATAATGGCCCACAAGCCCTCCAGTTTGGCAATCCAGAATTACAATGCAGCACACTGCTTGCGCTCCAAAAAGAAAAACTTTGCCCTCTAGCGCTACCCAGAAACCCCAAATGAAGATCAACCTGCACGCCTCTTGGCTGTACCCAAAATATATAGGCTGACCTGGGCAATAATGCCCTTTCTGACAGAGCCTGAGCCTGGACCTCCTGGCCCCACCCAGACAACTTGCCGCTCACTGAGCACTTCGGACCAACCATTGCCTTAGGTCGTTATCTCTTCCGAACCTAGGTATTCAGGATTCAGATCCTAGACCTAATCTCCAATCACTGCCCAGGTTCGAAAATGATGCAGAAATCAGAACTCCTGCCCAATGGCAAGAACCATGTGGTTGGCTTGTTGTCCAACGTTCAGTGTAGTGGAAACCTGTTTGTCCGATGAGGCCCCGCCATTGCTCGCGGGCCACATAGGTGGCAAACTCACATTGTGACCCTCAGCCTTAGCCCAGTCCTCAGGTAAGGCCTCTCAGTGGGTGGATGAAGAGACAGCATATTGGGCTTGCCATGCCTATAGGCCCCAATTTTTAACCATAGTCCGGGTTGTCCCTTCACTCTTCCCCAGGGCTCTGCTTTGGAATTCTGCTTTTGGTGAGACACCTGAGGTAACAACCCTGAAAGGAGTACTCCATCCCACAGATTGATGAAAAACAATTGGGATCGGGCCAAATCCACAGAGAGGAAGATTCGTTCATGGCCCATGAGGCCTCCTCGACATTCCACGGCCTCACGAAAACAAATACCAGAGACAAAAGCCTGAGCAAGCGCCTCAGACTCACACTATCTTCATATCCTGAAGATGTCTTCTCATGGTTTGTAGATCGGGCCTGCCATACCTACGTCCCCAAACATAAGCTGAGTTTGTGTTTTCAGACTTCTGTCCTCAAAGTCCTGGGCCACACACCATCCAGGCTGGCGACCCTGGAGCCACACATTAGGACTGTGCCTACCCAATCCATGGGAATTCTGCCCATTCCATTGTCCAAAATCGTACAAATTAGGAGAACCCTCCAAAGTCCCTGAGGCCATCCCAATAGTATGGGTCGCCCGGGACAAAAAAGGGCAGTCTGACACCAGCTGAGCATCTAACTCCACTCATACCCTAGAAGGATGACCCCAGAGAAGAAGACTGAACCAGACAGGACCCTAGGCCAAAATCGGATCCATTGCTTTGGTTTACAGGCATGTCTCCTCAAAACCCTGGATTCCAATACAAGCTTTGGGGTTTTCCTGAGGCACCCATCAGAACAAACCTCGTCTCCACAAGGAAACTTGTGCATGGGAGCTATGTCAAAAGCTTAGGAGAATACTTCAGGGTCCCGGTGCCACCGCCCCATTCCAAGGCCCTCATGGACACAAACACACATTAGACCCATCCGCAGGAAAGTCCATTTCAACTCAGCCGCCCGGATTGCACCCACAGCGCCATCAGATCTAAACTGTCTTGTCCCTAGGAGACAATTGGAATGCGAGGCAGGCTTCCCAGGCATCCATGCTCGAACGTTGGTCTGGACTCATCCATATGGGATGTCCTGGAGCTATCCAACAGGTCTCAATTGTCCCGTAGAAGGAATCCTAGGAGGGGGCATCCCACCACTCCAAACGTGAGAAAACCTCCACGGCCTCGAGATTCGGCTCCCTTCATGAAGGGTCCGTCATGAACAGAAAATCCAAGCTGAGCCAACGTCTGATCCTCGCTCTGACTTCAGATGCATGAGATATTGCTTCAGATCTTCAGGAGGTACATGCCGTGCCCTCGACCTGAATCCCAAGTCTAGCTTGTGTTCTCAGACTTCTGTCCTCACAGTCCTGGCCCCGAGGCCCACAAGTTTGGCAATCCCGGACCATCATTGCAGCACTCTGCCTGCCCTCTAGAAACAAAATATTGCCAAAGGAGCTGCCCGGGAACATTAAATGAGAATAAACCTACACGGCACTCGAATGTACCCATATTATATAGTCTAACCTAGGCACTAATGCACTGTCTGTCACAACCTGAGCCGGGACATCCTGAGTAACACCCAGGCACTGACGGCACCCTGAGCCCATAAGACCCGCAGTGGCCTTAGGTAATCATTTCTTCCCTACCTAAGTTATCAGGCTTCAGAACCTAGACCTTATCTCCAATCACTGCCCAGGGGTGAGTGTGATGCAGAAATCAGAACTCCTCTTTATCCACGGCAAGAAACCTTGTGGTTGCCATGTTGTCCAAGGTTCAGTGTAGGGAGAAACCAGCATTCACCCTGAGGTCCCGCCCATTCCTGAGTGCGACAAGGGCATAAACACGCATTGGGACCCTCAGCGTGAGTCCTGTCCTCTAGTAAGTCCTTTCAGTGTCTCGAACATTATATGCCATAATGGTTTGACATGTCCCTAGGCCCCAAATTTAAACCAGATTTCTGTTTGTCCAATCGCCCCTCCCCAGGGCTCTACACTGGAATCCCTCATTTGGTGGGACAACTGAGTTTGAAAAACAAAACAAAACAAAAACAACAACAACAAAAAAAAAAAAGACTTCTTCTATCCCACACAATGGCACCAAACTCTTTGGACGGGGCCAAATCCCCAGAGAGTAAGACTCGTCCATTTCCCATGAAGTCACCCGGATATTTCATGACCATGAATGGCACGATACCCAGAGATAAAAACTTGAGCAAGAGCCTCACACTCGCCCTTTTTTCATATCCCGAAGAGTTCTCCTCATGGTCTGTAGATCAGTCCTGCCATACCTAAGACCCGAAAAATAATCCGAGTTTGTGTTTTCAGACAACTGTCCAAACAGCCCAGGCCTACACACCCTACAGGCTCAGGCCACTGGAGCCAACCTGAGGACTGTACTTGCCCTCTCCAAAGGAATTCTGTGTGACCATTCCAATGGCCACAACCCTACTAATAGGATAAACCTCCAAAGTCCCTGAGGCCGTCCCAATAGTGGTGGCTTCCCAGGACAAACAGGAGCAATCTGAGCCCATCTGAGAACCTACCTGCACTCAGACTCGTAGACTGATATCCCCAGAGGTAAAAAGGAACGAACAGGGCCCTAGGCCCTAATCGGATCCATTGAATTGTTTTCCAGGCATCTTCCTCAGAGGCCTGGATTTCAGTACCAGCATGTGGCTGTTTCTTGACTCACCCATCAGAACAAAACTCATCTACACATGGGAAAAATACACGTGGGAGGTGTGTCAAAGCCTCTTTTTAGGAGAAACCTTCAGGGCCCCAGTGCCACGGCTTCATTCCAAGGTCTCCATAGACACAAAAACACATTAGGACCCATCCACATGAGAGTCCATTTCAACTCAGCGTATTCGGTTGCTCTGCGAGATCCTGCAGATCTAACTTGTCTTGTTGCTAGGAGACAATTGGAATGCGAGGTGGCCTACCTCGCCATCCATCCTTAGAACCCTGCTCAGAATCATTGGCCTGGAGCCAACCAACAGGTCTCAATTGTCCTGCAGGGAATCTTTGCAGTTGGGAGCTTCTCACAACTCCCATCGTGAGAAAAACACATGGCCTCGTGATCCCCCCTCCCTTCATGAAGGGGCCATCAGGGACATAAGGTCCAACCTGAGAAATAGTCTGATCCTCACCCTGACTTCAGATGCACGAGATCACGATTCCGGTCTGTATATTGTGCCTGCCATGTCCTCACCCAGAAACCTAAGCCTAGCTTGTGTCCTCAGACTTCCGTCCTCAGAATAATGGCCCACAAGCCCTCCAGTTTGGCAATCCAGAATTACAATGCAGCACACTGCTTGCGCTCCAAAAGAAAAACTTTGCCCTCTAGCGCTACCCAGAAACCCCAAATGAAGATCAACCTGCACGCCTCTTGGCTGTACCCAAAATATATAGGCTGACCTGGGCAATAATGCCCTTTCTGACAGAGCCTGAGCCTGGACCTCCTGGCCCCACCCAGACAACTTGCCGCTCACTGAGCACTTCGGACCAACCATTGCCTTAGGTCGTTATCTCTTCCGAACCTAGGTATTCAGGATTCAGATCCTAGACCTAATCTCCAATCACTGCCCAGGTTCGAAAATGATGCAGAAATCAGAACTCCTGCCCAATGGCAAGAACCATGTGGTTGGCTTGTTGTCCAACGTTCAGTGTAGTGGAAACCTGTTTGTCCGATGAGGCCCCGCCATTGCTCGCGGGCCACATAGGTGGCAAACTCACATTGTGACCCTCAGCCTTAGCCCAGTCCTCAGGTAAGGCCTCTCAGTGGGTGGATGAAGAGACAGCATATTGGGCTTGCCATGCCTATAGGCCCCAATTTTTAACCATAGTCCGGGTTGTCCCTTCACTCTTCCCCAGGGCTCTGCTTTGGAATTCTGCTTTTGGTGAGACACCTGAGGTAACAACCCTGAAAGGAGTACTCCATCCCACAGATTGATGAAAAACAATTGGGATCGGGCCAAATCCACAGAGAGGAAGATTCGTTCATGGCCCATGAGGCCTCCTCGACATTCCACGGCCTCACGAAAACAAATACCAGAGACAAAAGCCTGAGCAAGCGCCTCAGACTCACACTATCTTCATATCCTGAAGATGTCTTCTCATGGTTTGTAGATCGGGCCTGCCATACCTACGTCCCCAAACATAAGCTGAGTTTGTGTTTTCAGACTTCTGTCCTCAAAGTCCTGGGCCACACACCATCCAGGCTGGCGACCCTGGAGCCACACATTAGGACTGTGCCTACCCAATCCATGGGAATTCTGCCCATTCCATTGTCCAAAATCGTACAAATTAGGAGAACCCTCCAAAGTCCCTGAGGCCATCCCAATAGTATAGGTCGCCCGGGACAAAAAAGGGCAGTCTGACACCAGCTGAGCATCTAACTCCACTCATACCCTAGAAGGATGACCCCAGAGAAGAAGACTGAACCAGACAGGACCCTAGGCCAAAATCGGATCCATTGCTTTGGTTTACAGGCATGTCTCCTCAAAACCCTGGATTCCAATACAAGCTTTGGGGTTTTCCTGAGGCACCCATCAGAACAAACCTCGTCTCCACAAGGAAACTTGTGCATGGGAGCTATGTCAAAAGCTTAGGAGAATACTTCAGGGTCCCGGTGCCACCGCCCCATTCCAAGGCCCTCATGGACACAACACACACACATTAGACCCATCCTCAGGAAAGTCCATTTCAACTCAGCCACCCGGATTGCACCCGCAGCGCCATCAGATCTAAACTGTCTTGTCCCTAGGAGACAATTGGAATGCGAGGCAGGCTTCCCAGGCATCCATCCTCGAACGTTGGTCTGGACTCATCCATATGGGATGTCCTGGAGCTATCCAACAGGTCTCAATTGTCCCGTAGAAGGAATCCTAGGAGGGGGCATCCCACCACTCCAAACGTGAGAAAACCTCCACGGCCTCGAGATTCGGCTCCCTTCATGAAGGGTCCGTCATGAACACAAAATCCAAGCTGAGCCAACGTCTGATCCTCGCTCTGACTTCAGATGCATGAGATATTGCTTCAGATCTTCAGGAGGTACATGCCGTGCCCTCGACCTGAATCCCAAGTCTAGCTTGTGTTCTCAGACTTCTGTCCTCACACTCCTGGCCCCGAAGCCCACAAGTTTGGCAATCCCGGACCATCATTGCAGCACTCTGCCTGCCCTCTAGAAACAAAATATTGCCAAAGGAGCTGCCCGGGAACATTAAATGAGAATAAACCTACACGGCACTCGAATGTACCCATATTATATAGTCTAACCTAGGCACTAATGCACTGTCTGTCACAACCTGAGCCGGGACATCCTGAGTAACACCCAGGCACTGACGGCACCCTGAGCCCATAAGACCCGCAGTGGCCTTAGGTAATCATTTCTTCCCTACCTAAGTTATCAGGCTTCAGAACCTAGACCTTATCTCCAATCACTGCCCAGGGGTGAGTGTGATGCAGAAATCAGAACTCCTCTTTATCCACGGCAAGAAACCTTGTGGTTGCCATGTTGTCCAAGGTTCAGTGTAGGAGAAACCAGCATTCACCCTGAGGTCCCGCCCATTCCTGAGTGCGACAAGGGCATAAAACACGCATTGGGACCCTCAGCGTGAGTCCTGTCCTCTAGTAAGTCCTTTCAGTGTCTCGAACATTATATGCCATAATGGTTTGACATGTCCCTAGGCCCCAAATTTAAACCAGATTTCTGTTTGTCCAATCGCCCCTCCCCAGGGCTCTACACTGGAATCCCTCATTTGGTGGGACAACTGAGTTTGAAAAACAAAACAAAACAAAACAACAACAACAAAAAAAAAAGACTTCTTCTATCCCACACAATGGCACCAAACTCTTTGGACGGGGCCAAATCCCCAGAGAGTAAGACTCGTCCATTTCCCATGAAGTCACCCGGATATTTCATGACCATGAATGGCACGATACCCAGAGATAAAAACTTGAGCAAGAGCCTCACACTCGCCCTTTTTTCATATCCCGAAGAGTTCTCCTCATGGTCTGTAGATCAGTCCTGCCATACCTAAGACCCGAAAAATAATCCGAGTTTGTGTTTTCAGACAACTGTCCAAACAGCCCAGGCCTACACACCCTACAGGCTCAGGCCACTGGAGCCAACCTGAGGACTGTACTTGCCCTCTCCAAAGGAATTCTGTGTGACCATTCCAATGGCCACAACCCTACTAATAGGATAAACCTCCAAAGTCCCTGAGGCCGTCCCAATAGTGGTGGCTTCCCAGGACAAACAGGAGCAATCTGAGCCCATCTGAGAACCTACCTGCACTCAGACTCGTAGACTGATATCCCCAGAGGTAAAAAGGAACGAACAGGGCCCTAGGCCCTAATCGGATCCATTGAATTGTTTTCCAGGCATCTTCCTCAGAGGCCTGGATTTCAGTACCAGCATGTGGCTGTTTCTTGACTCACCCATCAGAACAAAACTCATCTACACATGGGAAAAATACACGTGGGAGGAGTGTGTGTCAAAGCCTCTTTTTAGGAGAAACCTTCAGGGCCCCAGTGCCACGGCTTCATTCCAAGGTCTCCATAGACACAAAAAACACATTAGGACCCATCCACATGAGAGTCCATTTCAACTCAGCGTATTCGGTTGCTCTGCGAGATCCAGCAGATCTAACTTGTCTTGTTGCTAGGAGACAATTGGAATGCGAGGTGGCCTACCTCGCCATCCATCCTTAGAACCCTGCTCAGAATCATTGGCCTGGAGCCAACCAACAGGTCTCAATTGTCCTGCAGGGAATCTTTGCAGTTGGGAGCTTCTCACAACTCCCATCGTGAGAAAAACACATGGCCTCGTGATCCCCCCTCCCTTCATGAAGGGGCCATCAGGGACATAAGGTCCAACCTGAGAAATAGTCTGATCCTCACCCTGACTTCAGATGCACGAGATCACGATTCCGGTCTGTATATTGTGCCTGCCATGTCCTCACCCAGAAACCTAAGCCTAGCTTGTGTCCTCAGACTTCCGTCCTCAGAATAATGGCCCACAAGCCCTCCAGTTTGGCAATCCAGAATTACAATGCAGCACACTGCTTGCGCTCCAAAAGAAAAACTTTGCCCTCTAGCGCTACCCAGAAACCCCAAATGAAGATCAACCTGCACGCCTCTTGGCTGTACCCAAAATATATAGGCTGACCTGGGCAATAATGCCCTTTCTGACAGAGCCTGAGCCTGGACCTCCTGGCCCCACCCAGACAACTTGCCGCTCACTGAGCACTTCGGACCAACCATTGCCTTAGGTCGTTATCTCTTCCGAACCTAGGTATTCAGGATTCAGATCCTAGACCTAATCTCCAATCACTGCCCAGGTTCGAAAATGATGCAGAAATCAGAACTCCTGCCCAATGGCAAGAACCATGTGGTTGGCTTGTTGTCCAACGTTCAGTGTAGTGGAAACCTGTTTGTCCGATGAGGCCCCGCCATTGCTCGCGGGCCACATAGGTGGCAAACTCACATTGTGACCCTCAGCCTTAGCCCAGTCCTCAGGTAAGGCCTCTCAGTGGGTGGATGAAGAGACAGCATATTGGGCTTGCCATGCCTATAGGCCCCAATTTTTAACCATAGTCCGGGTTGTCCCTTCACTCTCTTCCCCAGGGCTCTGCTTTGGAATTCTGCTTTTGGTGAGACACCTGAGGTAACAACCCTGAAAGGAGTACTCCATCCCACAGATTGATGAAAAAAACAATTGGGATCGGGCCAAATCCACAGAGAGGAAGATTCGTTCATGGCCCATGAGGCCTCCTCGACATTCCACGGCCTCACGAAAACAAATACCAGAGACAAAAGCCTGAGCAAGCGCCTCAGACTCACACTATCTTCATATCCTGAAGATGTCTTCTCATGGTTTGTAGATCGGGCCTGCCATACCTACGTCCCCAAACATAAGCTGAGTTTGTGTTTTCAGACTTCTGTCCTCAAAGTCCTGGGCCACACACCATCCAGGCTGGCGACCCTGGAGCCACACATTAGGACTGTGCCTACCCAATCCATGGGAATTCTGCCCATTCCATTGTCCAAAAATCGTACAAATTAGGAGAACCCTCCAAAGTCCCTGAGGCCATCCCAATAGTATAGGTCGCCCGGGACAAAAAAGGGCAGTCTGACACCAGCTGAGCATCTAACTCCACTCATACCCTAGAAGGATGACCCCAGAGAAGAAGACTGAACCAGACAGGACCCTAGGCCAAAATCGGATCCATTGCTTTGGTTTACAGGCATGTCTCCTCAAAACCCTGGATTCCAATACAAGCTTTGGGGTTTTTCCTGAGGCACCCATCAGAAACAAACCTCGTCTCCACAAGGAAACTTGTGCATGGGAGCTATGTCAAAAGCTTAGGAGAATACTTCAGGGTCCCGGTGCCACCGCCCCATTCCAAGGCCCTCATGGACACAAACACACATTAGACCCATCCTCAGGAAAGTCCATTTCAACTCAGCCACCCGGATTGCACCCGCAGCGCCATCAGATCTAAACTGTCTTGTCCCTAGGAGACAATTGGAATGCGAGGCAGGCTTCCCAGGCATCCATCCTCGAACGTTGGTCTGGACTCATCCATATGGGATGTCCTGGAGCTATCCAACAGGTCTCAATTGTCCCGTAGAAGGAATCCTAGGAGGGGGGCATCCCACCACTCCAAACGTGAGAAAACCTCCACGGCCTCGAGATTCGGCTCCCTTCATGAAGGGTCCGTCATGAACAGAAAATCCAAGCTGAGCCAACGTCTGATCCTCGCTCTGACTTCAGATGCATGAGATATTGCTTCAGATCTTCAGGAGGTACATGCCGTGCCCTCGACCTGAATCCCAAGTCTAGCTTGTGTTCTCAGACTTCTGTCCTCACACTCCTGGCCCCGAAGCCCACAAGTTTGGCAATCCCGGACCATCATTGCAGCACTCTGCCTGCCCTCTAGAAACAAAATATTGCCAAAGGAGCTGCCCGGGAACATTAAATGAGAATAAACCTACACGGCACTCGAATGTACCCATATTATATAGTCTAACCTAGGCACTAATGCACTGTCTGTCACAACCTGAGCCGGGACATCCTGAGTAACACCCAGGCACTGACGGCACCCTGAGCCCATAAGACCCGCAGTGGCCTTAGGTAATCATTTCTTCCCTACCTAAGTTATCAGGCTTCAGAACCTAGACCTTATCTCCAATCACTGCCCAGGGGTGAGTGTGATGCAGAAATCAGAACTCCTCTTTATCCACGGCAAGAAACCTTGTGGTTGCCATGTTTGTCCAAGGTTCAGTGTAGGAGAAACCAGCATTCACCCTGAGGTCCCGCCCATTCCTGAGTGCGACAAGGGCATAAACACGCATTGGGACCCTCAGCGTGAGTCCTGTCCTCTAGTAAGTCCTTTCAGTGTCTCGAACATTATATGCCATAATGGTTTGACATGTCCCTAGGCCCCAAATTTAAACCAGATTTCTGTTTGTCCAATCGCCCCTCCCAGGGCTCTACACTGGAATCCCTCATTTGGTGGGACAACTGAGTTTTTGAAAAACAAAACAAAACAAAACAACAACAACAAAAAAAAAAAAGACTTCTTCTATCCCACACAATGGCACCAAACTCTTTGGACGGGGCCAAATCCCCAGAGAGTAAGACTCGTCCATTTCCCATGAAGTCACCCGGATATTTCATGACCATGAATGGCACGATACCCAGAGATAAAAACTTGAGCAAGAGCCTCACACTCGCCCTTTTTTCATATCCCGAAGAGTTCTCCTCATGGTCTGTAGATCAGTCCTGCCATACCTAAGACCCGAAAAATAATCCGAGTTTGTGTTTTCAGACAACTGTCCAAACAGCCCAGGCCTACACACCCTACAGGCTCAGGCCACTGGAGCCAACCTGAGGACTGTACTTGCCCTCTCCAAAGGAATTCTGTGTGACCATTCCAATGGCCACAACCCTACTAATAGGATAAACGTCCAAAGTCCCTGAGGCCGTCCCAATAGTGGTGGCTTCCCAGGACAAACAGGAGCAATCTGAGCCCATCTGAGAACCTACCTGCACTCAGACTCGTAGACTGATATCCCCAGAGGTAAAAAGGAACGAACAGGGCCCTAGGCCCTAATCGGATCCATTGAATTGTTTTCCAGGCATCTTCCTCAGAGGCCTGGATTTCAGTACCAGCATGTGGCTGTTTCTTGACTCACCCATCAGAACAAAACTCATCTACACATGGGAAAAATACACGTGGGAGGTGTGTCAAAGCCTCTTTTTAGGAGAAACCTTCAGGGCCCCAGTGCCACGGCTTCATTCCAAGGTCTCCATAGACACAAAAACACATTAGGACCCATCCACATGAGAGTCCATTTCAACTCAGCGTATTCGGTTGCTCTGCGAGATCCAGCAGATCTAACTTGTCTTGTTGCTAGGAGACAATTGGAATGCGAGGTGGCCTACCTCGCCATCCATCCTTAGAACCCTGCTCAGAATCATTGGCCTGGAGCCAACCAACAGGTCTCAATTGTCCTGCAGGGAATCTTTGCAGTTGGGAGCTTCTCACAACTCCCATCGTGAGAAAAACACATGGCCTCGTGATCCCCCCCCCCTTCATGAAGGGGCCATCAGGGACATAAGGTCCAACCTGAGAAATAGTCTGATCCTCACCCTGACTTCAGATGCACGAGATCACGATTCCGGTCTGTATATTGTGCCTGCCATGTCCTCACCCAGAAACCTAAGCCTAGCTTGTGTCCTCAGACTTCCGTCCTCAGAATAATGGCCCACAAGCCCTCCAGTTTGGCAATCCAGAATTACAATGCAGCACACTGCTTGCGCTCCAAAAGAAAAACTTTGCCCTCTAGCGCTACCCAGAACAGAAACCCCAAATGAAGATCAACCTGCACGCCTCTTGGCTGTACCCAAAATATATAGGCTGACCTGGGCAATAATGCCCTTTCTGACAGAGCCTGAGCCTGGACCTCCTGGCCCCACCCAGACAACTTGCCGCTCACTGAGCACTTCGGACCAACCATTGCCTTAGGTCGTTATCTCTTCCGAACCTAGGTATTCAGGATTCAGATCCTAGACCTAATCTCCAATCACTGCCCACGTTCGAAAATGATGCAGAAATCAGAACTCCTGCCCAATGCAAAGAACCATGTGGTTGGCTTGTTGTCCAACGTTCAGTGTAGTGGAAAACCTGTTTGTCCGATGAGGCCCCGCCATTGCTCGCGGGCCACATAGGTGGCAAACTCACATTGTGACCCTCAGCCTTAGCCCAGTCCTCAGGTAAGGCCTCTCAGTGGGTGGATGAAGAGACAGCATATTGGGCTTGCCATGCCTATAGGCCCCAATTTTTAACCATAGTCCGGGTTGTCCCTTCACTCTTCCCCAGGGCTCTGCTTTGGAATTCTGCTTTTGGTGAGACACCTGAGGTAACAACCCTGAAAGGAGTACTCCATCCCACAGATTGATGAAAAACAATTGGGATCGGGCCAAATCCACAGAGAGGAAGATTCGTTCATGGCCCATGAGGCCTCCTCGACATTCCACGGCCTCACGAAAACAAATACCAGAGACAAAAGCCTGAGCAAGCGCCTCAGACTCACACTATCTTCATATCCTGAAGATGTCTTCTCATGGTTTGTAGATCGGGCCTGCCATACCTACGTCCCCAAACATAAGCTGAGTTTGTGTTTTCAGACTTCTGTCCTCAAAGTCCTGGGCCACACACCATCCAGGCTGGCGACCCTGGAGCCACACATTAGGACTGTGCCTACCCAATCCATGGGAATTCTGCCCATTCCATTGTCCAAAATCGTACAAATTAGGAGAACCCTCCAAAGTCCCTGAGGCCATCCCAATAGTATAGGTCGCCCGGGACAAAAAAGGGCAGTCTGACACCAGCTGAGCATCTAACTCCACTCATACCCTAGAAGGATGACCCCAGAGAAGAAGACTGAACCAGACAGGACCCTAGGCCAAAATCGGATCCATTGCTTTGGTTTACAGGCATGTCTCCTCAAAACCCTGGATTCCAATACAAGCTTTGGGGTTTTCCTGAGGCACCCATCAGAACAAACCTCGTCTCCACAAGGAAACTTGTGCATGGGAGCTATGTCAAAAGCTTAGGAGAATACTTCAGGGTCCCGGTGCCACCGCCCCATTCCAAGGCCCTCATGGACACAAACACACATTAGACCCATCCTCAGGAAAGTCCATTTCAACTCAGCCACCCGGATTGCACCCACAGCGCCATCAGATCTAAACTGTCTTGTCCCTAGGAGACAATTGGAATGCGAGGCAGGCTTCCCAGGCATCCATCCTCGAACGTTGGTCTGGACTCATCCATATGGGATGTCCTGGAGCTATCCAACAGGTCTCAATTGTCCCGTAGAAGGAATCCTAGGAGGGGGCATCCCACCACTCCAAACGTGAGAAAACCTCCACGGCCTCGAGATTCGGCTCCCTTCATGAAGGGTCCGTCATGAACAGAAAATCCAAGCTGAGCCAACGTCTGATCCTCGCTCTGACTTCAGATGCATGAGATATTGCTTCAGATCTTCAGGAGGTACATGCCGTGCCCTCGACCTGAATCCCAAGTCTAGCTTGTGTTCTCAGACTTCTGTCCTCACAGTCCTGGCCCCGAAGCCCACAAGTTTGGCAATCCCGGACCATCATTGCAGCACTCTGCCTGCCCTCTAGAAACAAAATATTGCCAAAGGAGCTGCCCGGGAACATTAAATGAGAATAAACCTACACGGCACTCGAATGTACCCATATTATATAGTCTAACCTAGGCACTAATGCACTGTCTGTCACAACCTGAGCCGGGACATCCTGAGTAACACCCAGGCACTGACGGCACCCTGAGCCCATAAGACCCGCAGTGGCCTTAGGTAATCATTTCTTCCCTACCTAAGTTATCAGGCTTCAGAACCTAGACCTTATCTCCAATCACTGCCCAGGGGTGAGTGTGATGCAGAAATCAGAAACTCCTCTTTATCCACGGCAAGAAACCTTGTGGTTGCCCTGTTGTCCAAGGTTCAGTGTAGGAGAAACCAGCATTCACCCTGAGGTCCCGCCCATTCCTGAGTGCGACAAGGGCATAAACACGCATTGGGACCCTCAGCGTGAGTCCTGTCCTCTAGTAAGTCCTTTCAGTGTCTCGAACATTATATGCCATAATGGTTTGACATGTCCCTAGGCCCCAAATTTAAACCAGATTTCTGTTTGTCCAATCGCCCCTCCCCAGGGCTCTACACTGGAATCCCTCATTTGGTGGGACAACTGAGTTTGAAAAACAAAACAAAACAAAACAACAACAACAAAAAAAAAAGACTTCTTCTATCCCACACAATGGCACCAAACTCTTTGGACGGGGCCAAATCCCCAGAGAGTAAGACTCGTCCATTTCCCATGAAGTCACCCGGATATTTCATGACCATGAATGGCACGATACCCAGAGATAAAAACTTGAGCAAGAGCCTCACACTCGCCCTTTTTTCATATCCCGAAGAGTTCTCCTCATGGTCTGTAGATCAGTCCTGCCATACCTAAGACCCGAAAAATAATCCGAGTTTGTGTTTTCAGACAACTGTCCAAACAGCCCAGGCCTACACACCCTACAGGCTCAGGCCACTGGAGCCAACCTGAGGACTGTACTTGCCCTCTCCAAAGGAATTCTGTGTGACCATTCCAATGGCCACAACCCTACTAATAGGATAAACCTCCAAAGTCCCTGAGGCCGTCCCAATAGTGGTGGCTTCCCAGGACAAACAGGAGCAATCTGAGCCCATCTGAGAACCTACCTGCACTCAGACTCGTAGACTGATATCCCCAGAGGTAAAAAGGAACGAACAGGGCCCTAGGCCCTAATCGGATCCATTGAATTGTTTTCCAGGCATCTTCCTCAGAGGCCTGGATTTCAGTACCAGCATGTGGCTGTTTCTTGACTCACCCATCAGAACAAAACTCATCTACACATGGGAAAAATACACGTGGGAGGTGTGTCAAAGCCTCTTTTTAGGAGAAACCTTCAGGGCCCCAGTGCCACGGCTTCATTCCAAGGTCTCCATAGACACAAAAAACACATTAGGACCCATCCACATGAGAGTCCATTTCAACTCAGCGTATTCGGTTGCTCTGCGAGATCCAGCAGATCTAACTTGTCTTGTTGCTAGGAGACAATTGGAATGCGAGGTGGCCTACCTCGCCATCCATCCTTAGAACCCTGCTCAGAATCATTGGCCTGGAGCCAACCAACAGGTCTCAATTGTCCTGCAGGGAATCTTTGCAGTTGGGAGCTTCTCACAACTCCCATCGTGAGAAAAACACATGGCCTCGTGATCCCCCCTCCCTTCATGAAGGGGCCATCAGGGACATAAGGTCCAACCTGAGAAATAGTCTGATCCTCACCCTGACTTCAGATGCACGAGATCACGATTCCGGTCTGTATATTGTGCCTGCCATGTCCTCACCCAGAAACCTAAGCCTAGCTTGTGTCCTCAGACTTCCGTCCTCAGAATAATGGCCCACAAGCCCTCCAGTTTGGCAATCCAGAATTACAATGCAGCACACTGCTTGCGCTCCAAAAAAGAAAAACTTTGCCCTCTAGCGCTACCCAGAAACCCCAAATGAAGATCAACCTGCACGCCTCTTGGCTGTACCCAAAATATATAGGCTGACCTGGGCAATAATGCCCTTTCTGACAGAGCCTGAGCCTGGACCTCCTGGCCCCACCCAGACAACTTGCCGCTCACTGAGCACTTCGGACCAACCATTGCCTTAGGTCGTTATCTCTTCCGAACCTAGGTATTCAGGATTCAGATCCTAGACCTAATCTCCAATCACTGCCCAGGTTCGAAAATGATGCAGAAATCAGAACTCCTGCCCAATGGCAAGAACCATGTGGTTGGCTTGTTGTCCAACGTTCAGTGTAGTGGAAACCTGTTTGTCCGATGAGGCCCCGCCATTGCTCGCGGGCCACATAGGTGGCAAACTCACATTGTGACCCTCAGCCTTAGCCCAGTCCTCAGGTAAGGCCTCTCAGTGGGTGGATGAAGAGACAGCATATTGGGCTTGCCATGCCTATAGGCCCCAATTTTTAACCATAGTCCGGGTTGTCCCTTCACTCTTCCCCAGGGCTCTGCTTTGGAATTCTGCTTTTGGTGAGACACCTGAGGTAACAACCCTGAAAGGAGTACTCCATCCCACAGATTGATGAAAAACAATTGGGATCGGGCCAAATCCACAGAGAGGAAGATTCGTTCATGGCCCATGAGGCCTCCTCGACATTCCACGGCCTCACGAAAACAAATACCAGAGACAAAAGCCTGAGCAAGCGCCTCAGACTCACACTATCTTCATATCCTGAAGATGTCTTCTCATGGTTTGTAGATCGGGCCTGCCATACCTACGTCCCCAAACATAAGCTGAGTTTGTGTTTTCAGACTTCTGTCCTCAAAGTCCTGGGCCACACACCATCCAGGCTGGCGACCCTGGAGCCACACATTAGGACTGTGCCTACCCAATCCATGGGAATTCTGCCCATTCCATTGTCCAAAATCATACAAATTAGGAGAACCCTCCAAAGTCCCTGAGGCCATCCCAATAGTATAGGTCGCCCGGGACAAAAAAGGGCAGTCTGACACCAGCTGAGCATCTAACTCCACTCATACCCTAGAAGGATGACCCCAGAGAAGAAGACTGAACCAGACAGGACCCTAGGCCAAAATCGGATCCATTGCTTTGGTTTACAGGCATGTCTCCTCAAAACCCTGGATTCCAATACAAGCTTTGGGGTTTTCCTGAGGCACCCATCAGAACAAACCTCGTCTCCACAAGGAAACTTGTGCATGGGAGCTATGTCAAAAGCTTAGGAGAATACTTCAGGGTCCCGGTGCCACCGCCCCATTCCAAGGCCCTCATGGACACAAACACACATTAGACCCATCCTCAGGAAAGTCCATTTCAAACTCAGCCGCCCGGATTGGCACCCACAGCGCCATCAGATCTAAACTGTCTTGTCCCTAGGAGACAATTGGAATGCGAGGCAGGCTTCCCAGGCATCCATCCTCGAACGTTGGTCTGGACTCATCCATATGGGATGTCCTGGAGCTATCCAACAGGTCTCAATTGTCCCGTAGAAGGAATCCTAGGAGGGGGCATCCCACCACTCCAAACGTGAGAAAACCTCCACGGCCTCGAGATTCGGCTCCCTTCATGAAGGGTCCGTCATGAACAGAAAATCCAAGCTGAGCCAACGTCTGATCCTCGCTCTGACTTCAGATGCATGAGATATTGCTTCAGATCTTCAGGAGGTACATGCCGTGCCCTCGACCTGAATCCCAAGTCTAGCTTGTGTTCTCAGACTTCTGTCCTCACAGTCCTGGCCCCGAAGCCCACAAGTTTGGCAATCCCGGACCATCATTGCAGCACTCTGCCTGCCCTCTAGAAACAAAATATTGCCAAAGGAGCTGCCCGGGAACATTAAATGAGAATAAACCTACACGGCACTCGAATGTACCCATATTATATAGTCTAACCTAGGCACTAATGCACTGTCTGTCACAACCTGAGCCGGGACATCCTGAGTAACACCCAGGCACTGACGGCACCCTGAGCCCATAAGACCCGCAGTGGCCTTAGGTAATCATTTCTTCCCTACCTAAGTTATCAGGCTTCAGAACCTAGACCTTATCTCCAATCACTGCCCAGGGGTGAGTGTGATGCAGAAATCAGAACTCCTCTTTATCCACGGCAAGAAACCTTGTGGTTGCCATGTTGTCCAAGGTTCAGTGTAGGAGAAACCAGCATTCACCCTGAGGTCCCGCCCATTCCTGAGTGCGACAAGGGCATAAACACGCATTGGGACCCTCAGCGTGAGTCCTGTCCTCTAGTAAGTCCTTTCAGTGTCTCGAACATTATATGCCATAATGGTTTGACATGTCCCTAGGCCCCAAATTTAAACCAGATTTCTGTTTGTCCAATCGCCCCTCCCCAGGGCTCTACACTGGAATCCCTCATTTGGTGGGACAACTGAGTTTGAAAAACAAAACAAAACAACAACAACAACAACAACAAAACGGACTTCTTCTATCCCACACAATGGCACCAAACTCTTTGGACGGGGCCAAATCCCCAGAGAGTAAGACTCGTCCATTTCCCATGAAGTCACCCGGATATTTCATGACCATGAATGGCACGATACCCAGAGATAAAAAACTTGAGCAAGAGCCTCACACTCGCCCTTTTTTCATATCCCGAAGAGTTCTCCTCATGGTCTGTAGATCAGTCCTGCCATACCTAAGACCCGAAACATAATCCGAGTTTGTGTTTTCAGACAACTGTCCAAACAGCCCAGGCCTACACACCCTACAGGCTCAGGCCCCTGGAGCCAACCTGAGGACTGTACTTGCCCTCTCCAAAGGAATTCTGTGTGACCATTCCAATGGCCACAACCCTACTAATAGGATAAACCTCCAAAGTCCCTGAGGCCGTCCCAATAGTGCTGGCTTCCCAGGACAAACAGGAGCAATCTGAGCCCATCTGAGAACCTACCTGCACTCAGACTCGTAGACTGATATCCCCAGAGGTAAAAAGGAACTAACAGGGCCCTAGGCCCTAATCGGATCCATTGAATTGTTTTCCAGGCATCTTCCTCAGAGGCCTGGATTTCAGTACCAGCATGTGGCTGTTTCTTGACTCACCCATCAGAACAAAACTCATCTACACATGGGAAAAATACACGTGGGAGGTGTGTCAAAGCCTCCTTTAGGAGAAACCTTCAGGGCCCCAGTGCCACGGCTTCATTCCAAGGTCTCCATAGACACAAAAACACATTAGGACCCATCCACATGAGAGTCCATTTCAACTCAGCGTATTCGGTTGCTCTGCGAGATCCAGCAGATCTAACTTGTCTTGTTGCTAGGAGACAATTGGAATGCGAGGTGGCATACCTCGCCATCCATCCTTAGAACCCTGCTCAGAATCATTGGCCTGGGGGGAGGAGTCAAGATGGCGGAGAAGTAGCAAGCTGAGACTGCTTCAGCTAGCCGGAGATCAGCTAGATAGCTTATCTAAAGATTGCAAACACCTGAAAATCCATCGGCAGATCGAAGAGAAGAAGAACAGCAATTCTGGAAACAGAAAATCAGCCACTTTCTGAAAGGTAGGACCGGCGGAGAAGTGAATCCAAAGCGACGGGAAGATAGACCCCGGGGGGAGGGGCCGGCTCCCGGCAAGCGGCGGAGCAACCGCGCACAAAATCAGGACTTTTAAAAGTCTGTTCCGCTGAGGGACATCGCTCCAGAGGCTAAACCGGGGCGAAGCCCACGCGGGGTCAGCGTGGCCTCAGGTCCCGCAGGGTCACAGAAGGATCGGGGTTGTCTGAGTGTCGCAGAGCTTGCGGGTATTGGAAGGGGAAAGCCGGCTACAGAGACAGAGCCGACAGTAATCTCGCAGCTCCGTGTTACCTTGAACCGGTCGCAGGCTCGGTGAGCTCGGAGCGCGGCCGGAGGTCAGGCAGACGGGAGTAACTGGGCGCTGTTCTCTGAGGGCGCACTGAGGAGTGGGGCCCTGGGCTCTCGGCTCCTCCGGGCCGGAGACCAGGAGGCCGCCATTTGTATTCCCGTCCTCTGGAACTCTACGGAAAGCGCTCAGGGAACAAAAGCTCCTGAAAGCAAACCCGAGCGGATTACTCACCCCAGCCCCGGGTAAGGGCGGTGTAATTCCGCCTGGGGCAAAGACACTTGAGAATCACTACAACAGGCCCCTCCCCCAGAAGATCAACAAGAAATCCAGCCGAGACCAAGTTCACCTACCAAGGAGTGCGGTTTCAATACCAAGGAGAGCAGCAGAATTCCAGAGGAGGAGAAAGCCAAGCACGGAACTCATGGCTTTTTTCCTGTGATTTTTTTTAGTCTTGCAGTTAATTTAATTTTTTCTTTTTCATTTTTTTTTTTTCTCGCCTTCGGGTAAAATTTTTTTTTTTTTAACTGTTACCTTTTTCTTTTTTAACGATTTTTTACTAGTTTATCTAATATATATATATATATATATTTTTTTTTTTTTACATTTTTCTTAGGTGTTTTTTTTTTTTTAAAATTCTTTTTTCTTCTTTTTTTTTTTTTTTTTTTTTTTCCCCTCTTCCTTTTTGAACCTCTTTTTATCCCCTTTCTCCCCACTCACGATTTTGGATCTCTTCTAATTTGGTTAAAGCATATTTTCCTGGGGTTGTTGCCACCCTTTTAGTATTTTACTTGCCCCTTCATTTACTCTTATCTGGACAAAATGACAAGACGTAAAAATTCAACACAAAAAAAAAAGAACAAGAGGCAGTACCGAAGGCTAGGGACCTAATCAATACAGACATCGGTAATATGTCAGATCTAGAGTTCAGAATGACAATTCTCAAGGTTCTAGCCGGGCTCGAAAAAGGCATGGAAGATATTAGAGAAACCCTCTCGAGAGATATAAAAGCCCTCTCTGGAGAAATAAAAGAACTAAAATCTAACCAAGTTGAAATCAAAAAAAGCTATTAATGAGGTGCAATCAAAAATGGAGGCTCTCACTGCTAGGATAAATGAGGCAGAAGACAGAATTAGTGATATAGAAGACCAAATGACAGAGAATAAAGAAGCTGATCAAAAGAGGGACAAACAGCTACTGGACCACGAGGGGAGAATTCGAGAGATAAGTGACACCATAAGACGAAACAACATTAGAATAATTGGGATTCCAGAAGAAGAAGAAAGTGAGAGGGGAGCAGAAGGTATACTGGAGAGAATTATTGGGGAGAATTTCCCCAATATGGCAAAGGGAACGAGCATCAAAATTCAGGAGGTTCAGAGAATGCCCCTCAAAATCAATAAGAATAGGCCCACACCCCGTCACCTAATAGTAAAATTTACAAGTCTCAATGACAAAGAGAAAATCCTGAAAGCAGCCCGGGAAAAGAAGTCTGTAACATACAATGGTAAAAATATTAGATTGGCAGCTGACTTATCCACAGAGACCTGGCAGGCCAGAAAGAGCTGGCATGATATTTTCAGAGCACTAAACGAGAAAAACATGCAGCCAAGAATACTATATCCAGCTAGGCTATCATTGAAAATAGAAGGAGAGATTAAAAGCTTCCAGAACAAACAACAACTGAAAGAATTTGCAAACACCAAACCAGCTCTACAGGAAATCTTGAAAGGGGTCCTCTAAGCAAAGAGAGAGCCTACAAGTGGTAGATCAGAAAGGAACAGAGACCATATACAGTAACAGTCACCTTACAGGCAATACAATGGCCCTAAATTCATATCTCTCAATAGTTACCCTGAATGTGAATGGGCTAAATGCCCCTGTCAAAAGGCACAGGGTATCAGAATGGATAAAAAAACAAAACCCATCTATATGTTGCCTCCAAGAAACACATTTTAAGCCCGAAGACACCTCCAGATTTAAAGTGAGGGGGTGGAAAAGAATTTACCATGCTAATGGACATCAGAAGAAAGCAGGAGTGGCAATCCTTATATCAGATCAATTAGATTTTAAGCCAAAGACTATAATAAGAGATGAGGAAGGACACTATATCATACTCAAAGGGTCTGTCCAACAAGAAGATTTAACAATTTTAAATATCTATGCCCCCAATGTGGGAGCAGCCAACTATATAAACCAATTAATAACAAAATCAAAGAAACACATCAACAATAATACAATGATAGTAGGGGACTTTAACACTCCCCTCACTGAAATGGACAGGTCATCCAAGCAAAAGATCAGCAAGGATATAAAGGCCTTAAATGACACACTGGACCAGATGGACATCACAGATATATTCAGAATATTTCATCCCAAAGCAACAGAATACACATTCTTCTCTAGTGCACATGGAACATTCTCCAGAATAGATCACATCCTCGGTCCTAAATCAGGACTCAACCGGTATCAAAAGATTGGGATCATTCCCTGCATATTTTCAGACCACAATGCTCTAAAGCTAGAACTCAACCACAAAAGGAAGTTTGGAAAGAACCCAAATACATGGAGACTAAACAGTATCCTTCTAAAGAATGAATGGGTCAACCGGGAAATTAAAGAAGAATTGAAAAAAATCATGGAAACAAATGATAATGAAAACACAACGGTTCAAAATCTGTGGGACACAACAAAGGCAGTCCTGAGAGGAAAATATATAGCGGTACAAGCCTTTCTCAAGAAACAAGAAAGGTCTCAGGTACACAACCTAACCCTACACCTAAAGGAGCTGGAGAAAGAACAAGAAAGAAACCCTAAGCCCAGCAGGAGAAGAGAAATCATAAAGATCAGAGCAGAAATCAATGAAATAGAAACCAAAAAAACAATAGAACAAATCAACGAAACTAGGAGCTGGTTCTTTGAAAGAATTAATAAAATTGATAAACCCCTGGCCCGACTTATCAAAAAGAAAAGAGAAAGGACCCAAATAAATAAAATCATGAATGAAAGAGGAGAGATCACAACTAACACCAAAGAAATACAAACTATTATAAGAACATACTATGAGCAACTCTACGGCAATAAATTTGACAATCTGGAAGAAATGGATGCATTCCTAGAAACATATAAACTACCACAACTGAACCAGGAAGAAATAGAAAGCCTGAACAGACCCATAACCAGTAAGGAGATTGAAACAGTCATTAAAAATCTCCAAACAAACAAAAGCCCAGGGCCAGACGTCTTCCCGGGGGAATTCTACAAAACATTTAAAGAAGAACTAATTCCTATTCTCCTGAAACTGTTCCAAAAAATAGAAATGGAAGGAAAACTTCCAAACTCATTTTATGAGGCCAGCATCACCTTGATCCCAAAACCAGACAAGGATCCCACCAAAAAAAGAGAGCTATAGACCAATATCCTTGATGAACACAGATGCGAAAATACTCAACAAAATACTAGCCAATAGGATTCAACAGTACATTAAAAAGATTATTCACCACGACCAAGTGGGATTTATTCCAGGGCTGCAAGGTTGGTTCAACATCCGCAAATCAGTCAATGTGATACAACACATCAATAAAAGAAAGAACAAGAACCATATGATACTCTCAATAGATGCTGAAAAAGCATTTGACAAAGTACAACATCCCTTCCTGATCAAAACTCTTCAAAGTGTAGGGATAGAGGGCACATACCTCAATATCATCAAAGCCATCTATGAAAAAACCCACCGCAAATATCATTCTCAATGGGAGAAAAACTGAAAGCTTTTCCGCTAAGGTCAGGAACACGGCAGGGATGTCCATTATCACCACTGCTATTCAACATCGTACTAGAGGTCCTAGCCTCAGCAATCAGACAACAAAAGGAAATTAAAGGCATCCAAATCGGCAAAGAAGAAGTCAAATTATCACTCTTCGCAGATGATATGATACTATATGTGGAAAACCCAAAAGAATGCACTCCAAAAACTGCTAGAACTTATACAGGAATTCAGTAAAGTGTCAGGATATAAAATCAATGCACAGAAATCAGTTGCATTTCTCTACACCAACAGCAAGACAGAAGAAAGAGATATTAAGGAGTCAATCCCATTTACAATTGCATCCAAAACCATAAGATACCTAGGAATAAACCTAACCAAAGAGACACAGAATCTATACTCAGAAAACTATAAAGTACTCATGAAAGAAATTGAGGAAGACACAAAGAAATGGAAAAAATGTTCCATGCTCCTGGATTGGAAGAATAAATATTGTGAAAAATGTCTATGCTACCTAAAGCAATCTACACATTTAATGCAATTCCTATCAAAGTACCATCCATCTTTTTCAAAGAAATGGAACAAATAATTCTAAAATTTATATGGAACCAGAAAAGACCTCGAATAGCCAAAGGGATATTGAAAAAGAAAGCCAACGTTGGTGGCATCACAATTCCGGACTTCAAGCTCTATTACAAAGCTGTCATCATCAAGACAGCATGGTACTGGCACAAAAACAGACACATAGATCAATGGAACAGAATAGAGAGCCCAGAAATAGACCCTCAAATCTATGGTCAACTAATCTTCGACAAAGCAGGAAAGAATGTCCAATGGAAAAAAGACAGCCTTTTCAATAAATGGTGCTGGGAAAATTGGACAGCCACATGCAGAAAAATGAAATTGGACCATTTCCTTACACCACACACAAAAATAGACTCAAAATGGATGAAGGACCTCAATGTACGAAAGGAATCCATCAAAATCCTTGAGAACACGGGCATCAACCTCTTCGACCTCTGCCGCAACATCTTCCTAGGAACAACGCAAAAGGCAAGGGAAGCAAGGGCAAAAATGAACTACTGGGATTTCATCAAGATCAAAAGCTTTTGCACAGCAAAGGAAACAGTTAACAAAATCAAAAGACAACTGACAGAATGGGAGAAGATATTTGCAAACGACATATCAGATAAAGGACTAGTGTCCAGAATCTATAAAGAACTTAGCAAACTCAACACCCAAAGAACAAATAATCCAATCAAGAAATGGGCAGAAGACATGAACAGACATTTCTGCAAAGAAGACATCCAGATGGCCAACAGACACATGAAAAAGTGCTCCATATCACTCGGCATCAGGGAAATACAAATCAAAACCACAATGAGATATCACCTCACACCAGTCAGAATGGCTAAAATCAACAAGTCAGGAAATGACAGATGCTGGCGAGGATGCGGAGAAAGGGGAACCCTCCTACACTGTTGGTGGGAATGCAAGCTGGTGCAGCCACTCTGGAAAACAGCATGGAGGTTCCTCAAAATGTTGAAAATAGAACTGCCCTATGACCCAGCAATTGCACTATTGGGTATTTACCCTAAAGATACAAATGTAGTGATCCAAAGGGACACATGCACCCGAATGTTTATAGCAGCAATGTCCACAATAGCCAAACTATGGAAAGAACCTAGATGTCCATCAACAGATGAATGGATCAAGAAGATGTGGTATATATACACAATGGAATACTATGCAGCCATCAAAAGAAATGAAATCTTGCCATTTGCAACAACATGGATGGAACTAGAGCGTATCATGCTTAGCGAAATAAGTCAAGCAGAGAAAGACAACTATCATATGATCTCCCTGATATGAGGAAGTGGTGATGCAACATGGAGGCTTAAGTGGGTAGAAGAATAAATGAAACAAGATGGGATTGGGAGGGAGACAAACCATAAGTGACTCTTAATCTCACAAAACAAACTGAGGGTTGCCGGGGGGAGGGGGTTTGGGAGAAGGGGGTGGGATTATGGACATTGGGGAGGGTATGTGATTTGGTGAGTGCTGTGAAGTGTGTAAACCTGGTGATTCACAGACCTGTACCCCTGGGGATAAAAATATATGTTTATAAAAATAAAAAATAAAAAAAAAAAAAAAAAAAAAAAAAAAAAAAAAGAATCATTGGCCTGGAGCCAACCAACAGGTCTCAATTGTCCTGCAGGGAATCTTTGCAGTTGGGAGCTTCTCACAACTCCCATCGTGAGAAAAACACATGGCCTCGTGATCCCCCCCCCCCTTCATGAAGGGGCCATCAGGGACATAAGGTCCAACCTGAGAAATAGTCTGATCCTCACCCTGAATTCAGATGCACGAGATCACGATTCTGGTCTGTATATTGTGCCTGCCATGTCCTCACCCAGAAACCTAAGCCTAGCTTGTGTCCTCAGACTTCCGTCCTCAGAATAATGGCCCACAAGCCCTCCAGTTTGGCAATCCAGAATTACAATGCAGCACACTGCTTGCGCTCCAAAAGAAAAACTTTGCCCTCTAGCGCTACCCAGAAACCCCAAATGAAGATCAACCAGCACGCCTCTTGGCTGTACCCAAAATATATAGGCTGACCTGGGCAATAATGCCCTTTCTGACAGAGCCTGAGCCTGGACCTCCTGGCCCCACCCAGACAACTTGCCGCTCACTGAGCACTTCGGACCAACCATTGCCTTAGGTCGTTATCTCTTCCGAACCTAGGTATTCAGGATTCAGATCCTAGACCTAATCTCCAATCACTGCCCAGGTTCGAAAAATGATGCAGAAATCAGAACTCCTGCCCAATGGCAAGAACCATGTGGTTGGCTTGTTGTCCAACGTTCAGTGTAGTGGAAACCTGTTTGTCCGATGAGGCCCCGCCATTGCTCGCGGGCCACATAGGTGGCAAACTCACATTGTGACCCTCAGCCTTAGCCCAGTCCTCAGGTAAGGCCTCTCAGTGGGTGGATGAAGAGACAGCATATTGGGCTTGCCATGCCTATAGGCCCCAATTTTTAACCATAGTCCGGGTTGTCCCTTCACTCTTCCCCAGGGCTCTGCTTTGGAATTCTGCTTTTGGTGAGACACCTGAGGTAACAACCCTGAAAGGAGTACTCCATCCCACAGATTGATGAAAAACAATTGGGATCGGGCCAAATCCACAGAGAGGAAGATTCGTTCATGGCCCATGAGGCCTCCTCGACATTCCACGGCCTCACGAAAACAAATACCAGAGACAAAAGCCTGAGCAAGCGCCTCAGACTCACACTATCTTCATATCCTGAAGATGTCTTCTCATGGTTTGTAGATCGGGCCTGCCATACCTACGTCCCCAAACATAAGCTGAGTTTGTGTTTTCAGACTTCTGTCCTCAAAGTCCTGGGCCACACACCACCCAGGCTGGCGACCCTGGAGCCACACATTAGGACTGTGCCTACCCAATCCATGGGAATTCTGCCCATTCCATTGTCCAAAATCGTACAAATTAGGAGAACCCTCCAAAGTCCCTGAGGCCATCCCAATAGTATAGGTCGCCCGGGACAAAAAAGGGCAGTCTGACACCAGCTGAGCATCTAACTCCACTCATACCCTAGAAGGATGACCCCAGAGAAGAAGACTGAACCAGACAGGACCCTAGGCCAAAATCGGATCCATTGCTTTGGTTTACAGGCATGTCTCCTCAAAACCCTGGATTCCAATACAAGCTTTGGGGTTTTCCTGAGGCACCCATCAGAACAAACCTCGTCTCCACAAGGAAACTTGTGCATGGGAGCTATGTCAAAAGCTTAGGAGAATACTTCAGGGTCCCGGTGCCACCGCCCCATTCCAAGGCCCTCATGGACACAAACACACATTAGACCCATCCTCAGGAAAGTCCATTTCAACTCAGCCACCAGGATTGCACCCACAGCGCCATCAGATCTAAACTGTCTTGTCCCTAGGAGACAATTGGAATGCGAGGCAGCCTCCCAGGCATCCATCCTCAAATGTTGGTCTGGACTCATCCATATGGGATGTCCTGGAGCTATCCAACAGGTCTCAATTGTCCCGTAGAAGGAATCCTAGGAGGGGGCATCCCACCACTCCAAACGTGAGAAAACCTCCACGGCCTCGAGATTCGGCTCCCTTCATGAAGGGTCCGTCATGAACAGAAAATCCAAGTTGAGCCAACGTCTGATCCTCGCTCTGACTTCAGATGCATGAGATATTGCTTCAGATCTTCAGGAGGTACATGCCGTGCCCTCGACCTGAATCCCAAGTCTAGCTTGTGTTCTCAGACTTCTGTCCTCACAGTCCTGGCCCCGAAGCCCACAAGTTTGGCAATCCCGGACCATCATTGCAGCACTCTGCCTGCCCTCTAGAAACAAAATATTGCCAAAGGAGCTGCCCGGGAACATTAAATGAGAATAAACCTACACGGCACTCGAATGTACCCATATTATATAGTCTAACCTAGGCACTAATGCACTGTCTGTCACAACCTGAGCCGGGACATCCTGAGTAACACCCAGGCACTGACGGCACCCTGAGCCCATAAGACCCGCAGTGGCCTTAGGTAATCATTTCTTCCCTACCTAAGTTATCAGGCTTCAGAACCTAGACCTTATCTCCAATCACTGCCCAGGGGTGAGTGTGATGCAGAAATCAGAACTCCTCTTTATCCACGGCAAGAAACCTTGTGGTTGCCATGTTGTCCAAGGTTCAGTGTAGGAGAAACCAGCATTCACCCTGAGGTCCCGCCCATTCCTGAGTGCGACAAGGGCATAAACACGCATTGGGACCCTCAGCGTGAGTCCTGTCCTCTAGTAAGTCCTTTCAGTGTCTCGAACATTATATGCCATAATGGTTTGACATGTCCCTAGGCCCCAAATTTAAACCAGATTTCTGTTTGTCCAATCGCCCCTCCCCAGGGCTCTACACTGGAATCCCTCATTTGGTGGGACAACTGAGTTTGAAAAACAAAACAAAAACAAAACAACAACAACAACAAAAAAAACGGACTTCTTCTATCCCACACAATGGCACCAAACTCTTTGGACGGGGCCAAATCCCCAGAGAGTAAGACTCGTCCATTTCCCATGAAGTCACCCGGATATTTCATGACCATGAATGGCACGATACCCAGAGATAAAAACTTGAGCAAGAGCCTCACACTCGCCCTTTTTTCATATCCCGAAGAGTTCTCCTCATGGTCTGTAGATCAGTCCTGCCATACCTAAGACCCGAAAAATAATCCGAGTTTGTGTTTTCAGACAACTGTCCAAACAGCCCAGGCCTACACACCCTACAGGCTCAGGCCACTGGAGCCAACCTGAGGACTGTACTTGCCCTCTCCAAAGGAATTCTGTGTGACCATTCCAATGGCCACAACCCTACTAATAGGATAAACCTCCAAATTCCCTGAGGCTGTCCCAATAGTGGTGGCTTCCCAGGACAAACAGGAGCAATCTGAGCCCATCTGAGAACCTACCTGCACTCAGACTCGTAGACTGATATCCCCAGAGGTAAAAAGGAACGAACAGGGCCCTAGGCCCTAATCGGATCCATTGAATTGTTTTCCAGGCATCTTCCTCAGAGGCCTGGATTTCAGTACCAGCATGTGGCTGTTTCTTGACTCACCCATCAGAACAAAACTCATCTACACATGGGAAAAATACACGTGGGAGGTGTGTCAAAGCCTCTTTTTAGGAGAAACCTTCAGGGCCCCAGTGCCACGGCTTCATTCCAAGGTCTCCATAGACACAAAAACACATTAGGACCCATCCACATGAGAGTCCATTTCAACTCAGCGTATTTGGTTGCTCTGCGAGATCCAGCAGATCTAACTTGTCTTGTTGCTAGGAGACAATTGGAATGCGAGGTGGCCTACCTCGCCATCCATCCTTAGAACCCTGCTCAGAATCATTGGCCTGGAGCCAACCAACAGGTCTCAATTGTCCTGCAGGGAATCTTTGCAGTTGGGAGCTTCTCACAACTCCCATCGTGAGAAAAAACACATGGCCTCGTGATCCCCCCCCCCCTTCATGAAGGGGCCATCAGGGACATAAGGTCCAACCTGAGAAATAGTCTGATCCTCACCCTGACTTCAGATGCACGAGATCACGATTCCGGTCTGTATATTGTGCCTGCCATGTCCTCACCCAGAAACCTAAGCCTAGCTTGTGTCCTCAGACTTCCGTCCTCAGAATAATGGCCCACAAGCCCTCCAGTTTGGCAATCCAGAATTACAATGCAGCACACTGCTTGCGCTCCAAAAGAAAAACTTTGCCCTCTAGCGCTACCCAGAAACCCCAAATGAAGATCAACCAGCACGCCTCTTGGCTGTACCCAAAATATATAGGCTGACCTGGGCAATAATGCCCTTTCTGACAGAGCCTGAGCCTGGACCTCCTGGCCCCACCCCAGACAACTTGCCGCTCACTGAGCACTTCGGACCAACCATTGCCTTAGGTCGTTATCTCTTCCGAACCTAGGTATTCAGGATTCAGATCCTAGACCTAATCTCCAATCACTGCCCAGGTTCGAAAATGATGCAGAAATCAGAACTCCTGCCCAATGGCAAGAACCATGTGGTTGGCTTGTTGTCCAACGTTCAGTGTAGTGGAAACCTGTTTGTCCGATGAGGCCCCGCCATTGCTCGCGGGCCACATAGGTGGCAAACTCACATTGTGACCCTCAGCCTTAGCCCAGTCCTCAGGTAAGGCCTCTCAGTGGGTGGATGAAGAGACAGCATATTGGGCTTGCCATGCCTATAGGCCCCAATTTTTAACCATAGTCCGGGTTGTCCCTTCACTCTTCCCCAGGGCTCTGCTTTGGAATTCTGCTTTTGGTGAGACACCTGAGGTAACAACCCTGAAAGGAGTACTCCATCCCACAGATTGATGAAAAACAATTGGGATCGGGCCAAATCCACAGAGAGGAAGATTCGTTCATGGCCCATGAGGCCTCCTCGACATTCCACGGCCTCACGAAAACAAATACCAGAGACAAAAGCCTGAGCAAGCGCCTCAGACTCACACTATCTTCATATCCTGAAGATGTCTTCTCATGGTTTGTAGATCGGGCCTGCCATACCTACGTCCCCAAACATAAGCTGAGTTTGTGTTTTCAGACTTCTGTCCTCAAAGTCCTGGGCCACACACCATCCAGGCTGGCGACCCTGGAGCCACACATTAGGACTGTGCCTACCCAATCCATGGGAATTCTGCCCATTCCATTGTCCAAAATCGTACAAATTAGGAGAACCCTCCAAAGTCCCTGAGGCCATCCCAATAGTATAGGTCGCCCGGGACAAAAAAGGGCAGTCTGACACCAGCTGAGCATCTAACTCCACTCATACCCTAGAAGGATGACCCCAGAGAAGAAGACTGAACCAGACAGGACCCTAGGCCAAAATCGGATCCATTGCTTTGGTTTACAGGCATGTCTCCTCAAAACCCTGGATTCCAATACAAGCTTTGGGGTTTTCCTGAGGCACCCATCAGAACAAACCTCGTCTCCACAAGGAAACTTGTGCATGGGAGCTATGTCAAAAGCTTAGGAGAATACTTCAGGGTCCCGGTGCCACCGCCCCATTCCAAGGCCCTCATGGACACAAACACACATTAGACCCATCCTCAGGAAAGTCCATTTCAACTCAGCCGCCCGGATTGCACCCACAGCGCCATCAGATCTAAACTGTCTTGTCCCTAGGAGACAATTGGAATGCGAGGCAGGCTTCCCAGGCATCCATCCTCGAACGTTGGTCTGGACTCATCCATATGGGATGTCCTGGAGCTATCCAACAGGTCTCAATTGTCCCGTAGAAGGAATCCTAGGAGGGGGCATCCCACCACTCCAAACGTGAGAAAACCTCCACGGCCTCGAGATTCGGCTCCCTTCATGAAGGGTCCGTCATGAACAGAAAATCCAAGCTGAGCCAACGTCTGATCCTCGCTCTGACTTCAGATGCATGAGATATTGCTTCAGATCTTCAGGAGGTACATGCCGTGCCCTCGACCTGAATCCCAAGTCTAGCTTGTGTTCTCAGACTTCTGTCCTCACAGTCCTGGCCCCGAAGCCCACAAGTTTGGCAATCCCGGACCATCATTGCAGCACTCTGCCTGCCCTCTAGAAACAAAATATTGCCAAAGGAGCTGCCCGGGAACATTAAATGAGAATAAACCTACACGGCACTCGAATGTACCCATATTATATAGTCTAACCTAGGCACTAATGCACTGTCTGTCACAACCTGAGCCGGGACATCCTGAGTAACACCCAGGCACTGACGGCACCCTGAGCCCATAAGACCCGCAGTGGCCTTAGGTAATCATTTCTTCCCTACCTAAGTTATCAGGCTTCAGAACCTAGACCTTATCTCCAATCACTGCCCAGGGGTGAGTGTGATGCAGAAATCAGAACTCCTCTTTATCCACGGCAAGAAACCTTGTGGTTGCCATGTTGTCCAAGGTTCAGTGTAGGAGAAACCAGCATTCACCCTGAGGTCCCGCCCATTCCTGAGTGCGACAAGGGCATAAACACGCATTGGGACCCTCAGCGTGAGTCCTGTCCTCTAGTAAGTCCTTTCAGTGTCTCGAACATTATATGCCATAATGGTTTGACATGTCCCTAGGCCCCAAATTTAAACCAGATTTCTGTTTGTCCAATCGCCCCTCCCCAGGGCTCTACACTGGAATCCCTCATTTGGTGGGACAACTGAGTTTGAAAAACAAAACAAAACAAAACAACAACAACAAAAAAAAAACGGACTTCTTCTATCCCACACAATGGCACCAAACTCTTTGGACGGGGCCAAATCCCCAGAGAGTAAGACTCGTCCATTTCCCATGAAGTCACCCGGATATTTCATGACCATGAATGGCACGATACCCAGAGATAAAAACTTGAGCAAGAGCCTCACACTCGCCCTTTTTTCATATCCCGAAGAGTTCTCCTCATGGTCTGTAGATCAGTCCTGCCATACCTAAGACCCGAAACATAATCCGAGTTTGTGTTTTCAGACAACTGTCCAAACAGCCCAGGCCTACACACCCTACAGGCTCAGGCCCCTGGAGCCAACCTGAGGACTGTACTTGCCCTCTCCAAAGGAATTCTGTGTGACCATTCCAATGGCCACAACCCTACTAATAGGATAAACCTCCAAAGTCCCTGAGGCCGTCCCAATAGTGCTGGCTTCCCAGGACAAACAGGAGCAATCTGAGCCCATCTGAGAACCTACCTGCACTCAGACTCGTAGACTGATATCCCCAGAGGTAAAAAGGAACGAACAGGGCCCTAGGCCCTAATCGGATCCATTGAATTGTTTTCCAGGCATCTTCCTCAGAGGCCTGGATTTCAGTACCAGCATGTGGCTGTTTCTTGACTCACCCATCAGAACAAAACTCATCTACACATGGGAAAAATACACGTGGGAGGTGTGTCAAAGCCTCTTTTTAGGAGAAACCTTCAGGGCCCCAGTGCCACGGCTTCATTCCAAGGTCTCCATAGACACAAAAACACATTAGGACCCATCCACATGAGAGTCCATTTCAACTCAGCGTATTCGGTTGCTCTGCGAGATCCAGCAGATCTAACTTGTCTTGTTGCTAGGAGACAATTGGAATGCGAGGTGGCCTACCTCGCCATCCATCCTTAGAACCCTGCTCAGAATCATTGGCCTGGAGCCAACCAACAGGTCTCAATTGTCCTGCAGGGAATCTTTGCAGTTGGGAGCTTCTCACAACTCCCATCGTGAGAAAAACACATGGCCTCGTGATCCTCCCCCCCCCCCCTTCATGAAGGGGCCATCAGGGACATAAGGTCCAACCTGAGAAATAGTCTGATCCTCACCCTGACTTCAGATGCACGAGATCACGATTCCGGTCTGTATATTGTGCCTGCCATGTCCTCACCCAGAAACCTAAGCCTAGCTTGTGTCCTCAGACTTCCGTCCTCAGAATAATGGCCCACAAGCCCTCCAGTTTGGCAATCCAGAATTACAATGCAGCACACTGCTTGCGCTCCAAAAGAAAAACTTTGCCCTCTAGCGCTACCCAGAAACCCCAAATGAAGATCAACCTGCACGCCTCTTGGCTGTACCCAAAATATATAGGCTGACCTGGGCAATAATGCCCTTTCTGACAGAGCCTGAGCCTGGACCTCCTGGCCCCACCCAGACAACTTGCCGCTCACTGAGCACTTCGGACCAACCATTGCCTTAGGTCGTTATCTCTTCCGAACCTAGGTATTCAGGATTCAGATCCTAGACCTAATCTCCAATCACTGCCCAGGTTCGAAAATGATGCAGAAATCAGAACTCCTGCCCAATGGCAAGAACCATGTGGTTGGCTTGTTGTCCAACGTTCAGTGTAGTGGAAACCTGTTTGTCCGATGAGGCCCCGCCATTGCTCGCGGGCCACATAGGTGGCAAACTCACATTGTGACCCTCAGCCTTAGCCCAGTCCTCAGGTAAGGCCTCTCAGTGGGTGGATGAAGAGACAGCATATTGGGCTTGCCATGCCTATAGGCCCCAATTTTTAACCATAGTCCGGGTTGTCCCTTCACTCTTCCCCAGGGCTCTGCTTTGGAATTCTGCTTTTGGTGAGACACCTGAGGTAACAACCCTGAAAGGAGTACTCCATCCCACAGATTGATGAAAAACAATTGGGATCGGGCCAAATCCACAGAGAGGAAGATTCGTTCATGGCCCATGAGGCCTCCTCGACATTCCACGGCCTCACGAAAAAACAAATACCAGAGACAAAAGCCTGAGCAAGCGCCTCAGACTCACACTATCTTCATATCCTGAAGATGTCTTCTCATGGTTTGTAGATCGGGCCTGCCATACCTACGTCCCCAAACATAAGCTGAGTTTGTGTTTTCAGACTTCTGTCCTCAAAGTCCTGGGCCACACACCATCCAGGCTGGCGACCCTGGAGCCACACATTAGGACTGTGCCTACCCAATCCATGGGAATTCTGCCCATTCCATTGTCCAAAATCGTACAAATTAGGAGAACCCTCCAAAGTCCCTGAGGCCATCCCAATAGTATAGGTCGCCCGGGACAAAAAAGGGCAGTCTGACACCAGCTGAGCATCTAACTCCACTCATACCCTAGAAGGATGACCCCAGAGAAGAAGACTGAACCAGACAGGACCCTAGGCCAAAATCGGATCCATTGCTTTGGTTTACAGGCATGTCTCCTCAAAACCCTGGATTCCAATACAAGCTTTGGGGTTTTCCTGAGGCACCCATCAGAACAAACCTCGTCTCCACAAGGAAACTTGTGCATGGGAGCTATGTCAAAAGCTTAGGAGAATACTTCAGGGTCCCGGTGCCACCGCCCCATTCCAAGGCCCTCATGGACACAAACACACATTAGACCCATCCTCAGGAAAGTCCATTTCAACTCAGCCGCCCGGATTGCACCCACAGCGCCATCAGATCTAAACTGTCTTGTCCCTAGGAGACAATTGGAATGCGAGGCAGGCTTCCCAGGCATCCATCCTCGAACGTTGGTCTGGACTCATCCATATGGGATGTCCTGGAGCTATCCAACAGGTCTCAATTGTCCCGTAGAAGGAATCCTAGGAGGGGGCATCCCACCACTCCAAACGTGAGAAAACCTCCACGGCCTCGAGATTCGGCTCCCTTCATGAAGGGTCCGTCATGAACAGAAAATCCAAGCTGAGCCAACGTCTGATCCTCGCTCTGACTTCAGATGCATGAGATATTGCTTCAGATCTTCAGGAGGTACATGCCGTGCCCTCGACCTGAATCCCAAGTCTAGCTTGTGTTCTCAGACTTCTGTCCTCACAGTCCTGGCCCCGAAGCCCACAAGTTTGGCAATCCCGGACCATCATTGCAGCACTCTGCCTGCCCTCTGGAAACAAAATATTGCCAAAGGAGCTGCCCGGGAACATTAAATGAGAATAAACCTACACGGCACTCGAATGTACCCATATTATATAGTCTAACCTAGGCACTAATGCACTGTCTGTCACAACCTGAGCCGGGACATCCTGAGTAACACCCAGGCACTGACGGCACCCTGAGCCCATAAGACCCGCAGTGGCCTTAGGTAATCATTTCTTCCCTACCTAAGTTATCAGGCTTCAGAACCTAGACCTTATCTCCAATCACTGCCCAGGGGTGAGTGTGATGCAGAAATCAGAACTCCTCTTTATCCACGGCAAGAAACCTTGTGGTTGCCATGTTGTCCAAGGTTCAGTGTAGGAGAGAAACCAGCATTCACCCTGAGGTCCCGCCCATTCCTGAGTGCGACAAGGGCATAAACACGCATTGGGACCCTCAGCGTGAGTCCTGTCCTCTAGTAAGTCCTTTCAGTGTCTCGAACATTATATGCCATAATGGTTTGACATGTCCCTAGGCCCCAAATTTAAACCAGATTTCTGTTTGTCCAATCGCCCCTCCCCAGGGCTCTACACTGGAATCCCTCATTTGGTGGGACAACTGAGTTTGAAAAAACAAAACAAAACAAAACAACAACAACAACAAAAAAACGGACTTCTTCTATCCCACACAATGGCACCAAACTCTTTGGACGGGGCCAAATCCCCAGAGAGTAAGACTCGTCCATTTCCCATGAAGTCACCCGGATATTTCATGACCATGAATGGCACGATACCCAGAGATAAAAACTTGAGCAAGAGCCTCACACTCGCCCTTTTTTCATATCCCGAAGAGTTCTCCTCATGGTCTGTAGATCAGTCCTGCCATACCTAAGACCCGAAACATAATCCGAGTTTGTGTTTTCAGACAACTGTCCAAACAGCCCAGGCCTACACACCCTACAGGCTCAGGCCCCTGGAGCCAACCTGAGGACTGTACTTGCCCTCTCCAAAGGAATTCTGTGTGACCATTCCAATGGCCACAACCCTACTAATAGGATAAACCTCCAAAGTCCCTGAGGCCGTCCCAATAGTGCTGGCTTCCCAGGACAAACAGGAGCAATCTGAGCCCATCTGAGAACCTACCTGCACTCAGACTCGTAGACTGATATCCCCAGAGGTAAAAAGGAACGAACAGGGCCCTAGGCCCTAATCGGATCCATTGAATTGTTTTCCAGGCATCTTCCTCAGAGGCCTGGATTTCAGTACCAGCATGTGGCTGTTTCTTGACTCACCCATCAGAACAAAACTCATCTACACATGGGAAAAATACACGTGGGAGGTGTGTCAAAGCCTCTTTTTAGGAGAAACCTTCAGGGCCCCAGTGCCACGGCTTCATTCCAAGGTCTCCATAGACACAAAAACACATTAGGACCCATCCACATGAGAGTCCATTTTCAACTCAGCGTATTCGGTTGCTCTGCGAGATCCAGCAGATCTAACTTGTCTTGTTGCTAGGAGACAATTGGAATGCGAGGTGGCCTACCTCGCCATCCATCCTTAGAACCCTGCTCAGAATCATTGGCCTGGAGCCAACCAACAGGTCTCAATTGTCCTGCAGGGAATCTTTGCAGTTGGGAGCTTCTCACAACTCCCATCGTGAGAAAAACACATGGCCTCGTGATCCCCCCCCCCCCTTCATGAAGGGGCCATCAGGGACATAAGGTCCAACCTGAGAAATAGTCTGATCCTCACCCTGACTTCAGATGCACGAGATCACGATTCCGGTCTGTATATTGTGCCTGCCATGTCCTCACCCAGAAACCTAAGCCTAGCTTGTGTCCTCAGACTTCCGTCCTCAGAATAATGGCCCACAAGCCCTCCAGTTTGGCAATCCAGAATTACAATGCAGCACACTGCTTGCGCTCCAAAAGAAAAACTTTGCCCTCTAGCGCTACCCAGAAACCCCAAATGAAGATCAACCTGCACGCCTCTTGGCTGTACCCAAAATATATAGGCTGACCTGGGCAATAATGCCCTTTCTGACAGAGCCTGAGCCTGGACCTCCTGGCCCCACCCAGACAACTTGCCGCTCACTGAGCACTTCGGACCAACCATTGCCTTAGGTCGTTATCTCTTCCGAACCTAGGTATTCAGGATTCAGATCCTAGACCTAATCTCCAATCACTGCCCAGGTTCGAAAATGATGCAGAAATCAGAACTCCTGCCCAATGGCAAGAACCATGTGGTTGGCTTGTTGTCCAACGTTCAGTGTAGTGGAAACCTGTTTGTCCGATGAGGCCCCGCCATTGCTCGCGGGCCACATAGGTGGCAAACTCACATTGTGACCCTCAGCCTTAGCCCAGTCCTCAGGTAAGGCCTCTCAGTGGGTGGATGAAGAGACAGCATATTGGGCTTGCCATGCCTATAGGCCCCAATTTTTAACCATAGTCCGGGTTGTCCCTTCACTCTTCCCCAGGGCTCTGCTTTGGAATTCTGCTTTTGGTGAGACACCTGAGGTAACAACCCTGAAAGGAGTACTCCATCCCACAGATTGATGAAAAACAATTGGGATCGGGCCAAATCCACAGAGAGGAAGATTCGTTCATGGCCCATGAGGCCTCCTCGACATTCCACGGCCTCACGAAAACAAATACCAGAGACAAAAGCCTGAGCAAGCGCCTCAGACTCACACTATCTTCATATCCTGAAGATGTCTTCTCATGGTTTGTAGATCGGGCCTGCCATACGTACGTCCCCAAACATAAGCTGAGTTTGTGTTTTCAGACTTCTGTCCTCAAAGTCCTGGGCCACACACCATCCAGGCTGGCGACCCTGGAGCCACACATTAGGACTGTGCCTACCCGATCCATGGGAATTCTGCCCATTCCATTGTCCAAAATCGTACAAATTAGGAGAACCCTCCAAAGTCCCTGAGGCCATCCCAATAGTATAGGTCGCCCGGGACAAAAAAGGGCAGTCTGACACCAGCTGAGCATCTAACTCCACTCATACCCTAGAAGGATGACCCCAGAGAAGAAGACTGAACCAGACAGGACCCTAGGCCAAAATCGGATCCATTGCTTTGGTTTACAGGCATGTCTCCTCAAAACCCTGGATTCCAATACAAGCTTTGGGGTTTTCCTGAGGCACCCATCAGAACAAACCTCGTCTCCACAAGGAAACTTGTGCATGGGAGCTATGTCAAAAGCTTAGGAGAATACTTCAGGGTCCCGGTGCCACCGCCCCATTCCAAGGCCCTCATGGACACAAAACACACATTAGACCCATCCTCAGGAAAGTCCATTTCAACTCAGCCGCCCGGATTGCACCCACAGCGCCATCAGATCTAAACTGTCTTGTCCCTAGGAGACAATTGGAATGCGAGGCAGGCTTCCCAGGCATCCATCCTCGAACGTTGGTCTGGACTCATCCATATGGGATGTCCTGGAGCTATCCAACAGGTCTCAATTGTCCCGTAGAAGGAATCCTAGGAGGGGGCATCCCACCACTCCAAACGTGAGAAAACCTCCACGGCCTCGAGATTCGGCTCCCTTCATGAAGGGTCCGTCATGAACAGAAAATCCAAGCTGAGCCAACGTCTGATCCTCGCTCTGACTTCAGATGCATGAGATATTGCTTCAGATCTTCAGGAGGTACATGCCGTGCCCTCGACCTGAATCCCAAGTCTAGCTTGTGTTCTCAGACTTCTGTCCTCACAGTCCTGGCCCCGAAGCCCACAAGTTTGGCAATCCCGGACCATCATTGCAGCACTCTGCCTGCCCTCTGGAAACAAAATATTGCCAAAGGAGCTGCCCGGGAACATTAAATGAGAATAAACCTACACGGCACTCGAATGTACCCATATTATATAGTCTAACCTAGGCACTAATGCACTGTCTGTCACAACCTGAGCCGGGACATCCTGAGTAACACCCAGGCACTGACGGCACCCTGAGCCCATAAGACCCGCAGTGGCCTTAGGTAATCATTTCTTCCCTACCTAAGTTATCAGGCTTCAGAACCTAGACCTTATCTCCAATCACTGCCCAGGGGTGAGTGTGATGCAGAAATCAGAACTCCTCTTTATCCACGGCAAGAAACCTTGTGGTTGCCATGTTGTCCAAGGTTCAGTGTAGGAGAAACCAGCATTCACCCTGAGGTCCCGCCCATTCCTGAGTGCGACAAGGGCATAAACACGCATTGGGACCCTCAGCGTGAGTCCTGTCCTCTAGTAAGTCCTTTCAGTGTCTCGAACATTATATGCCATAATGGTTTGACATGTCCCTAGGCCCCCCAAATTTAAACCAGATTTCTGTTTGTCCAATCGCCCCTCCCCAGGGCTCTACACTGGAATCCCTCATTTGGTGGGACAACTGAGTTTGAAAAAAAAACAAAACAAAACAAAAACAACAACAAAACAAAAAAACGGACTTCTTCTATCCCACACAATGGCACCAAACTCTTTGGACGGGGCCAAATCCCCAGAGAGTAAGACTCGTCCATTTCCCATGAAGTCACCCGGATATTTCATGACCATGAATGGCACGATACCCAGAGATAAAAACTTGAGCAAGAGCCTCACACTCGCCCTTTTTTCATATCCCGAAGAGTTCTCCTCATGGTCTGTAGATCAGTCCTGCCATACCTAAGACCCGAAACATAATCCGAGTTTGTGTTTTCAGACAACTGTCCAAACAGCCCAGGCCTACACACCCTACAGGCTCAGGCCCCTGGAGCCAACCTGAGGACTGTACTTGCCCTCTCCAAAGGAATTCTGTGTGACCATTCCAATGGCCACAACCCTACTAATAGGATAAACCTCCAAAGTCCCTGAGGCCGTCCCAATAGTGCTGGCTTCCCAGGACAAACAGGAGCAATCTGAGCCCATCTGAGAAACCTACCTGCACTCAGACTCGTAGACTGATATCCCCAGAGGTAAAAAGGAACGAACAGGGCCCTAGGCCCTAATCGGATCCATTGAATTGTTTTCCAGGCATCTTCCTCAGAGGCCTGGATTTCAGTACCAGCATGTGGCTGTTTCTTGACTCACCCATCAGAACAAAACTCATCTACACATGGGAAAAATACACGTGGGAGGTGTGTCAAAGCCTCTTTTTAGGAGAAACCTTCAGGGCCCCAGTGCCACGGCTTCATTCCAAGGTCTCCATAGACACAAAAACACATTAGGACCCATCCACATGAGAGTCCATTTCAACTCAGCGTATTCGGTTGCTCTGCGAGATCCAGCAGATCTAACTTGTCTTGTTGCTAGGAGACAATTGGAATGCGAGGTGGCCTACCTCGCCATCCATCCTTAGAACCCTGCTCAGAATCATTGGCCTGGAGCCAACCAACAGGTCTCAATTGTCCTGCAGGGAATCTTTGCAGTTGGGAGCTTCTCACAACTCCCATCGTGAGAAAAAACACATGGCCTCGTGATCCCCCCCCCCCTTCATGAAGGGGCCATCAGGGACATAAGGTCCAACCTGAGAAATAGTCTGATCCTCACCCTGACTTCAGATGCACGAGATCACGATTCCGGTCTGTATATTGTGCCTGCCATGTCCTCACCCAGAAACCTAAGCCTAGCTTGTGTCCTCAGACTTCCGTCCTCAGAATAATGGCCCACAAGCCCTCCAGTTTGGCAATCCAGAATTACAATGCAGCACACTGCTTGCGCTCCAAAAGAAAAACTTTGCCCTCTAGCGCTACCCAGAAACCCCAAATGAAGATCAACCTGCACGCCTCTTGGCTGTACCCAAAATATATAGGCTGACCTGGGCAATAATGCCCTTTCTGACAGAGCCTGAGCCTGGACCTCCTGGCCCCACCCAGACAACTTGCCGCTCACTGAGCACTTCGGACCAACCATTGCCTTAGGTCGTTATCTCTTCCGAACCTAGGTATTCAGGATTCAGATCCTAGACCTAATCTCCAATCACTGCCCAGGTTCGAAAATGATGCA
Organism: Mustela putorius furo; assembly: GCF_011764305.1. Classification (NCBI taxonomy): domain Eukaryota; kingdom Metazoa; phylum Chordata; class Mammalia; order Carnivora; family Mustelidae; genus Mustela; species Mustela putorius. The sequence continues at coordinate 207,514 of NW_025421626.1, forward strand.
GAAATCAGAACTCCTGCCCAATGGCAAGAACCATGTGGTTGGCTTGTTGTCCAACGTTCAGTGTAGTGGAAACCTGTTTGTCCGATGAGGCCCCGCCATTGCTCGCGGGCCACATAGGTGGCAAACTCACATTGTGACCCTCAGCCTTAGCCCAGTCCTCAGGTAAGGCCTCTCAGTGGGTGGATGAAGAGACAGCATATTGGGCTTGCCATGCCTATAGGCCCCAATTTTTAACCATAGTCCGGGTTGTCCCTTCACTCTTCCCCAGGGCTCTGCTTTGGAATTCTGCTTTTGGTGAGACACCTGAGGTAACAACCCTGAAAGGAGTACTCCATCCCACAGATTGATGAAAAACAATTGGGATCGGGCCAAATCCACAGAGAGGAAGATTCGTTCATGGCCCATGAGGCCTCCTCGACATTCCACGGCCTCACGAAAACAAATACCAGAGACAAAAGCCTGAGCAAGCGCCTCAGACTCACACTATCTTCATATCCTGAAGATGTCTTCTCATGGTTTGTAGATCGGGCCTGCCATACGTACGTCCCCAAACATAAGCTGAGTTTGTGTTTTCAGACTTCTGTCCTCAAAGTCCTGGGCCACACACCATCCAGGCTGGCGACCCTGGAGCCACACATTAGGACTGTGCCTACCCGATCCATGGGAATTCTGCCCATTCCATTGTCCAAAATCGTACAAATTAGGAGAACCCTCCAAAGTCCCTGAGGCCATCCCAATAGTATAGGTCGCCCGGGACAAAAAAGGGCAGTCTGACACCAGCTGAGCATCTAACTCCACTCATACCCTAGAAGGATGACCCCAGAGAAGAAGACTGAACCAGACAGGACCCTAGGCCAAAATCGGATCCCATTGCTTTGGTTTACAGGCATGTCTCCTCAAAACCCTGGATTCCAATACAAGCTTTGGGGTTTTCCTGAGGCACCCATCAGAACAAACCTCGTCTCCACAAGGAAACTTGTGCATGGGAGCTATGTCAAAAGCTTAGGAGAATACTTCAGGGTCCCGGTGCCACCGCCCCATTCCAAGGCCCTCATGGACACAAACACACATTAGACCCATCCTCAGGAAAGTCCATTTCAACTCAGCCGCCCGGATTGCACCCACAGCGCCATCAGATCTAAACTGTCTTGTCCCTAGGAGACAATTGGAATGCGAGGCAGGCTTCCCAGGCATCCATCCTCGAACGTTGGTCTGGACTCATCCATATGGGATGTCCTGGAGCTATCCAACAGGTCTCAATTGTCCCGTAGAAGGAATCCTAGGAGGGGGCATCCCACCACTCCAAACGTGAGAAAACCTCCACGGCCTCGAGATTCGGCTCCCTTCATGAAGGGTCCGTCATGAACAGAAAATCCAAGCTGAGCCAACGTCTGATCCTCGCTCTGACTTCAGATGCATGAGATATTGCTTCAGATCTTCAGGAGGTACATGCCGTGCCCTCGACCTGAATCCCAAGTCTAGCTTGTGTTCTCAGACTTCTGTCCTCACAGTCCTGGCCCCGAAGCCCACAAGTTTGGCAATCCCGGACCATCATTGCAGCACTCTGCCTGCCCTCTGGAAACAAAATATTGCCAAAGGAGCTGCCCGGGAACATTAAATGAGAATAAACCTACACGGCACTCGAATGTACCCATATTATATAGTCTAACCTAGGCACTAATGCACTGTCTGTCACAACCTGAGCCGGGACATCCTGAGTAACACCCAGGCACTGACGGCACCCTGAGCCCATAAGACCCGCAGTGGCCTTAGGTAATCATTTCTTCCCTACCTAAGTTATCAGGCTTCAGAACCTAGACCTTATCTCCAATCACTGCCCAGGGGTGAGTGTGATGCAGAAATCAGAACTCCTCTTTATCCACGGCAAGAAACCTTGTGGTTGCCATGTTGTCCAAGGTTCAGTGTAGGAGAAACCAGCATTCACCCTGAGGTCCCGCCCATTCCTGAGTGCGACAAGGGCATAAACACGCATTGGGACCCTCAGCGTGAGTCCTGTCCTCTAGTAAGTCCTTTCAGTGTCTCGAACATTATATGCCATAATGGTTTGACATGTCCCTAGGCCCCAAATTTAAACCAGATTTCTGTTTGTCCAATCGCCCCTCCCCAGGGCTCTACACTGGAATCCCTCATTTGGTGGGACAACTGAGTTTGAAAAACAAAACAAAACAAAACAACAACAACAACAAAAAAACGGACTTCTTCTATCCCACACAATGGCACCAAACTCTTTGGACGGGGCCAAATCCCCAGAGAGTAAGACTCGTCCATTTCCCATGAAGTCACCCGGATATTTCATGACCATGAATGGCACGATACCCAGAGATAAAAACTTGAGCAAGAGCCTCACACTCGCCCTTTTTTCATATCCCGAAGAGTTCTCCTCATGGTCTGTAGATCAGTCCTGCCATACCTAAGACCCGAAACATAATCCGAGTTTGTGTTTTCAGACAACTGTCCAAACAGCCCAGGCCTACACACCCTACAGGCTCAGGCCCCTGGAGCCAACCTGAGGACTGTACTTGCCCTCTCCAAAGGAATTCTGTGTGACCATTCCAATGGCCACAACCCTACTAATAGGATAAACCTCCAAAGTCCCTGAGGCCGTCCCAATAGTGCTGGCTTCCCAGGACAAACAGGAGCAATCTGAGCCCATCTGAGAACCTACCTGCACTCAGACTCGTAGACTGATATCCCCAGAGGTAAAAAGGAACGAACAGGGCCCTAGGCCCTAATCGGATCCATTGAATTGTTTTCCAGGCATCTTCCTCAGAGGCCTGGATTTCAGTACCAGCATGTGGCTGTTTCTTGACTCACCCATCAGAACAAAACTCATCTACACATGGGAAAAATACACGTGGGAGGTGTGTCAAAGCCTCTTTTTAGGAGAAACCTTCAGGGCCCCAGTGCCACGGCTTCATTCCAAGGTCTCCATAGACACAAAAACACATTAGGACCCATCCACATGAGAGTCCATTTCAACTCAGCGTATTCGGTTGCTCTGCGAGATCCAGCAGATCTAACTTGTCTTGTTGCTAGGAGACAATTGGAATGCGAGGTGGCCTACCTCGCCATCCATCCTTAGAACCCTGCTCAGAATCATTGGCCTGGAGCCAACCAACAGGTCTCAATTGTCCTGCAGGGAATCTTTGCAGTTGGGAGCTTCTCACAACTCCCATCGTGAGAAAAACACATGGCCTCGTGATCCCCCCCCCCCCCTTCATGAAGGGGCCATCAGGGACATAAGGTCCAACCTGAGAAATAGTCTGATCCTCACCCTGACTTCAGATGCACGAGATCACGATTCCGGTCTGTATATTGTGCCTGCCATGTCCTCACCCAGAAACCTAAGCCTAGCTTGTGTCCTCAGACTTCCGTCCTCAGAATAATGGCCCACAAGCCCTCCAGTTTGGCAATCCAGAATTACAATGCAGCACACTGCTTGCGCTCCAAAAGAAAAACTTTGCCCTCTAGCGCTACCCAGAAACCCCAAATGAAGATCAACCTGCACGCCTCTTGGCTGTACCCAAAATATATAGGCTGACCTGGGCAATAATGCCCTTTCTGACAGAGCCTGAGCCTGGACCTCCTGGCCCCACCCAGACAACTTGCCGCTCACTGAGCACTTCGGACCAACCATTGCCTTAGGTCGTTATCTCTTCCGAACCTAGGTATTCAGGATTCAGATCCTAGACCTAATCTCCAATCACTGCCCAGGTTCGAAAATGATGCAGAAATCAGAACTCCTGCCCAATGGCAAGAACCATGTGGTTGGCTTGTTGTCCAACGTTCAGTGTAGTGGAAACCTGTTTGTCCGATGAGGCCCCGCCATTGCTCGCGGGCCACATAGGTGGCAAACTCACATTGTGACCCTCAGCCTTAGCCCAGTCCTCAGGTAAGGCCTCTCAGTGGGTGGATGAAGAGACAGCATATTGGGCTTGCCATGCCTATAGGCCCCAATTTTTAACCATAGTCCGGGTTGTCCCTTCACTCTTCCCCAGGGCTCTGCTTTGGAATTCTGCTTTTGGTGAGACACCTGAGGTAACAACCCTGAAAGGAGTACTCCATCCCACAGATTGATGAAAAACAATTGGGATCGGGCCAAATCCACAGAGAGGAAGATTCGTTCATGGCCCATGAGGCCTCCTCGACATTCCACGGCCTCACGAAAACAAATACCAGAGACAAAAGCCTGAGCAAGCGCCTCAGACTCACACTATCTTCATATCCTGAAGATGTCTTCTCATGGTTTGTAGATCGGGCCTGCCATACGTACGTCCCCAAACATAAGCTGAGTTTGTGTTTTCAGACTTCTGTCCTCAAAGTCCTGGGCCACACACCATCCAGGCTGGCGACCCTGGAGCCACACATTAGGACTGTGCCTACCCGATCCATGGGAATTCTGCCCATTCCATTGTCCAAAATCGTACAAATTAGGAGAACCCTCCAAAGTCCCTGAGGCCATCCCAATAGTATAGGTCGCCCGGGACAAAAAAGGGCAGTCTGACACCAGCTGAGCATCTAACTCCACTCATACCCTAGAAGGATGACCCCAGAGAAGAAGACTGAACCAGACAGGACCCTAGGCCAAAATCGGATCCATTGCTTTGGTTTACAGGCATGTCTCCTCAAAACCCTGGATTCCAATACAAGCTTTGGGGTTTTCCTGAGGCACCCATCAGAACAAACCTCGTCTCCACAAGGAAACTTGTGCATGGGAGCTATGTCAAAAGCTTAGGAGAATACTTCAGGGTCCCGGTGCCACCGCCCCATTCCAAGGCCCTCATGGACACAAACACACATTAGACCCATCCTCAGGAAAGTCCATTTCAACTCAGCCGCCCGGATTGCACCCCACAGCGCCATCAGATCTAAACTGTCTTGTCCCTAGGAGACAATTGGAATGCGAGGCAGGCTTCCCAGGCATCCATCCTCGAACGTTGGTCTGGACTCATCCATATGGGATGTCCTGGAGCTATCCAACAGGTCTCAATTGTCCCGTAGAAGGAATCCTAGGAGGGGGCATCCCACCACTCCAAACGTGAGAAAACCTCCACGGCCTCGAGATTCGGCTCCCTTCATGAAGGGTCCGTCATGAACAGAAAATCCAAGCTGAGCCAACGTCTGATCCTCGCTCTGACTTCAGATGCATGAGATATTGCTTCAGATCTTCAGGAGGTACATGCCGTGCCCTCGACCTGAATCCCAAGTCTAGCTTGTGTTCTCAGACTTCTGTCCTCACAGTCCTGGCCCCGAAGCCCACAAGTTTGGCAATCCCGGACCATCATTGCAGCACTCTGCCTGCCCTCTGGAAAAACAAAATATTGCCAAAGGAGCTGCCCGGGAACATTAAATGAGAATAAACCTACACGGCACTCGAATGTACCCATATTATATAGTCTAACCTAGGCACTAATGCACTGTCTGTCACAACCTGAGCCGGGACATCCTGAGTAACACCCAGGCACTGACGGCACCCTGAGCCCATAAGACCCGCAGTGGCCTTAGGTAATCATTTCTTCCCTACCTAAGTTATCAGGCTTCAGAACCTAGACCTTATCTCCAATCACTGCCCAGGGGTGAGTGTGATGCAGAAATCAGAACTCCTCTTTATCCACGGCAAGAAACCTTGTGGTTGCCATGTTGTCCAAGGTTCAGTGTAGGAGAAACCAGCATTCACCCTGAGGTCCCGCCCATTCCTGAGTGCGACAAGGGCATAAACACGCATTGGGACCCTCAGCGTGAGTCCTGTCCTCTAGTAAGTCCTTTCAGTGTCTCGAACATTATATGCCATAATGGTTTGACATGTCCCTAGGCCCCAAATTTAAACCAGATTTCTGTTTGTCCAATCGCCCCTCCCCAGGGCTCTACACTGGAATCCCTCATTTGGTGGGACAACTGAGTTTGAAAAACAAAAAAAAAACAAAACAAACAACAACAACAAAAAAAACGGACTTCTTCTATCCCACACAATGGCACCAAACTCTTTGGACGGGGCCAAATCCCCAGAGAGTAAGACTCGTCCATTTCCCATGAAGTCACCCGGATATTTCATGACCATGAATGGCACGATACCCAGAGATAAAAACTTGAGCAAGAGCCTCACACTCGCCCTTTTTTCATATCCCGAAGAGTTCTCCTCATGGTCTGTAGATCAGTCCTGCCATACCTAAGACCCGAAACATAATCCGAGTTTGTGTTTTCAGACAACTGTCCAAACAGCCCAGGCCTACACACCCTACAGGCTCAGGCCCCTGGAGCCAACCTGAGGACTGTACTTGCCCTCTCCAAAGGAATTCTGTGTGACCATTCCAATGGCCACAACCCTACTAATAGGATAAACCTCCAAAGTCCCTGAGGCCGTCCCAATAGTGCTGGCTTCCCAGGACAAACAGGAGCAATCTGAGCCCATCTGAGAACCTACCTGCACTCAGACTCGTAGACTGATATCCCCAGAGGTAAAAAGGAACGAACAGGGCCCTAGGCCCTAATCGGATCCATTGAATTGTTTTCCAGGCATCTTCCTCAGAGGCCTGGATTTCAGTACCAGCATGTGGCTGTTTCTTGACTCACCCATCAGAACAAAACTCATCTACACATGGGAAAAATACACGTGGGAGGTGTGTCAAAGCCTCTTTTTAGGAGAAACCTTCAGGGCCCCAGTGCCACGGCTTCATTCCAAGGTCTCCATAGACACAAAAACACATTAGGACCCATCCACATGAGAGTCCATTTCAACTCAGCGTATTCGGTTGCTCTGCGAGATCCAGCAGATCTAACTTGTCTTGTTGCTAGGAGACAATTGGAATGCGAGGTGGCCTACCTCGCCATCCATCCTTAGAACCCTGCTCAGAATCATTGGCCTGGAGCCAACCAACAGGTCTCAATTGTCCTGCAGGGAATCTTTGCAGTTGGGAGCTTCTCACAACTCCCATCGTGAGAAAAACACATGGCCTCGTGATCCCCCCCCCCCTTCATGAAGGGGCCATCAGGGACATAAGGTCCAACCTGAGAAATAGTCTGATCCTCACCCTGACTTCAGATGCACGAGATCACGATTCCGGTCTGTATATTGTGCCTGCCATGTCCTCACCCAGAAACCTAAGCCTAGCTTGTGTCCTCAGACTTCCGTCCTCAGAATAATGGCCCACAAGCCCTCCAGTTTGGCAATCCAGAATTACAATGCAGCACACTGCTTGCGCTCCAAAAGAAAAACTTTGCCCTCTAGCGCTACCCAGAAACCCCAAATGAAGATCAACCTGCACGCCTCTTGGCTGTACCCAAAATATATAGGCTGACCTGGGCAATAATGCCCTTTCTGACAGAGCCTGAGCCTGGACCTCCTGGCCCCACCCAGACAACTTGCCGCTCACTGAGCACTTCGGACCAACCATTGCCTTAGGGGTCGTTATCTCTTCCGAACCTAGGTATTCAGGATTCAGATCCTAGACCTAATCTCCAATCACTGCCCAGGTTCGAAAATGATGCAGAAATCAGAACTCCTGCCCAATGGCAAGAACCATGTGGTTGGCTTGTTGTCCAACGTTCAGTGTAGTGGAAACCTGTTTGTCCGATGAGGCCCCGCCATTGCTCGCGGGCCACATAGGTGGCAAACTCACATTGTGACCCTCAGCCTTAGCCCAGTCCTCAGGTAAGGCCTCTCAGTGGGTGGATGAAGAGACAGCATATTGGGCTTGCCATGCCTATAGGCCCCAATTTTTAACCATAGTCCGGGTTGTCCCTTCACTCTTCCCCAGGGCTCTGCTTTGGAATTCTGCTTTTGGTGAGACACCTGAGGTAACAACCCTGAAAGGAGTACTCCATCCCACAGATTGATGAAAAACAATTGGGATCGGGCCAAATCCACAGAGAGGAAGATTCGTTCATGGCCCATGAGGCCTCCTCGACATTCCACGGCCTCACGAAAACAAATACCAGAGACAAAAGCCTGAGCAAGCGCCTCAGACTCACACTATCTTCATATCCTGAAGATGTCTTCTCATGGTTTGTAGATCGGGCCTGCCATACGTACGTCCCCAAACATAAGCTGAGTTTGTGTTTTCAGACTTCTGTCCTCAAAGTCTGGGGGCCACACACCATCCAGGCTGGCGACCCTGGAGCCACACATTAGGACTGTGCCTACCCGATCCATGGGAATTCTGCCCATTCCATTGTCCAAAATCGTACAAATTAGGAGAACCCTCCAAAGTCCCTGAGGCCATCCCAATAGTATAGGTCGCCCGGGACAAAAAAGGGCAGTCTGACACCAGCTGAGCATCTAACTCCACTCATACCCTAGAAGGATGACCCCAGAGAAGAAGACTGAACCAGACAGGACCCTAGGCCAAAATCGGATCCATTGCTTTGGTTTACAGGCATGTCTCCTCAAAACCCTGGATTCCAATTACAAGCTTTGGGGTTTTCCTGAGGCACCCATCAGAACAAACCTCGTCTCCACAAGGAAACTTGTGCATGGGAGCTATGTCAAAAGCTTAGGAGAATACTTCAGGGTCCCGGTGCCACCGCCCCATTCCAAGGCCCTCATGGACACAAACACACATTAGACCCATCCTCAGGAAAGTCCATTTCAACTCAGCCGCCCGGATTGCACCCACAGCGCCATCAGATCTAAACTGTCTTGTCCCTAGGAGACAATTGGAATGCGAGGCAGGCTTCCCAGGCATCCATCCTCGAACGTTGGTCTGGACTCATCCATATGGGATGTCCTGGAGCTATCCAACAGGTCTCAATTGTCCCGTAGAAGGAATCCTAGGAGGGGGCATCCCACCACTCCAAACGTGAGAAAACCTCCACGGCCTCGAGATTCGGCTCCCTTCATGAAGGGTCCGTCATGAACAGAAAATCCAAGCTGAGCCAACGTCTGATCCTCGCTCTGACTTCAGATGCATGAGATATTGCTTCAGATCTTCAGGAGGTACATGCCGTGCCCTCGACCTGAATCCCAAGTCTAGCTTGTGTTCTCAGACTTCTGTCCTCACAGTCCTGGCCCCGAAGCCCACAAGTTTGGCAATCCCGGACCATCATTGCAGCACTCTGCCTGCCCTCTGGAAACAAAATATTGCCAAAGGAGCTGCCCGGGAACATTAAATGAGAATAAACCTACACGGCACTCGAATGTACCCATATTATATAGTCTAACCTAGGCACTAATGCACTGTCTGTCACAACCTGAGCCGGGACATCCTGAGTAACACCCAGGCACTGACGGCACCCTGAGCCCATAAGACCCGCAGTGGCCTTAGGTAATCATTTCTTCCCTACCTAAGTTATCAGGCTTCAGAACCTAGACCTTATCTCCAATCACTGCCCAGGGGTGAGTGTGATGCAGAAATCAGAACTCCTCTTTATCCACGGCAAGAAACCTTGTGGTTGCCATGTTGTCCAAGGTTCAGTGTAGGAGAAACCAGCATTCACCCTGAGGTCCCGCCCATTCCTGAGTGCGACAAGGGCATAAACACGCATTGGGACCCTCAGCGTGAGTCCTGTCCTCTAGTAAGTCCTTTCAGTGTCTCGAACATTATATGCCATAATGGTTTGACATGTCCCTAGGCCCCAAATTTAAACCAGATTTCTGTTTGTCCAATCGCCCCTCCCCAGGGCTCTACACTGGAATCCCTCATTTGGTGGGACAACTGAGTTTGAAAAACAAAACAAAACAAAAAACAACAACAACAAACAAAAAAAACGGACTTCTTCTATCCCACACAATGGCACCAAACTCTTTGGACGGGGCCAAATCCCCAGAGAGTAAGACTCGTCCATTTCCCATGAAGTCACCCGGATATTTCATGACCATGAATGGCACGATACCCAGAGATAAAAACTTGAGCAAGAGCCTCACACTCGCCCTTTTTTCATATCCCGAAGAGTTCTCCTCATGGTCTGTAGATCAGTAGATCAGTCCTGCCATACCTAAGACCCGAAACATAATCCGAGTTTGTGTTTTCAGACAACTGTCCAAACAGCCCAGGCCTACACACCCTACAGGCTCAGGCCCCTGGAGCCAACCTGAGGACTGTACTTGCCCTCTCCAAAGGAATTCTGTGTGACCATTCCAATGGCCACAACCCTACTAATAGGATAAACCTCCAAAGTCCCTGAGGCCGTCCCAATAGTGCTGGCTTCCCAGGACAAACAGGAGCAATCTGAGCCCATCTGAGAACCTACCTGCACTCAGACTCGTAGACTGATATCCCCAGAGGTAAAAAGGAACGAACAGGGCCCTAGGCCCTAATCGGATCCATTGAATTGTTTTCCAGGCATCTTCCTCAGAGGCCTGGATTTCAGTACCAGCATGTGGCTGTTTCTTGACTCACCCATCAGAACAAAACTCATCTACACATGGGAAAAATACACGTGGGAGGTGTGTCAAAGCCTCTTTTTAGGAGAAACCTTCAGGGCCCCAGTGCCACGGCTTCATTCCAAGGTCTCCATAGAGACACAAAAACACATTAGGACCCATCCACATGAGAGTCCATTTCAACTCAGCGTATTCGGTTGCTCTGCGAGATCCAGCAGATCTAACTTGTCTTGTTGCTAGGAGACAATTGGAATGCGAGGTGGCCTACCTCGCCATCCATCCTTAGAACCCTGCTCAGAATCATTGGCCTGGAGCCAACCAACAGGTCTCAATTGTCCTGCAGGGAATCTTTGCAGTTGGGAGCTTCTCACAACTCCCATCGTGAGAAAAACACATGGCCTCGTGATCCTCCCCCCCCCCCTTCATGAAGGGGCCATCAGGGACATAAGGTCCAACCTGAGAAATAGTCTGATCCTCACCCTGACTTCAGATGCACGAGATCACGATTCCGGTCTGTATATTGTGCCTGCCATGTCCTCACCCAGAAACCTAAGCCTAGCTTGTGTCCTCAGACTTCCGTCCTCAGAATAATGGCCCACAAGCCCTCCAGTTTGGCAATCCAGAATTACAATGCAGCACACTGCTTGCGCTCCAAAAGAAAAACTTTGCCCTCTAGCGCTACCCAGAAACCCCAAATGAAGATCAACCTGCACGCCTCTTGGCTGTACCCAAAATATATAGGCTGACCTGGGCAATAATGCCCTTTCTGACAGAGCCTGAGCCTGGACCTCCTGGCCCCACCCAGACAACTTGCCGCTCACTGAGCACTTCGGACCAACCATTGCCTTAGGTCGTTATCTCTTCCGAACCTAGGTATTCAGGATTCAGATCCTAGACCTAATCTCCAATCACTGCCCAGGTTCGAAAATGATGCAGAAATCAGAACTCCTGCCCAATGGCAAGAACCATGTGGTTGGCTTGTTGTCCAACGTTCAGTGTAGTGGAAACCTGTTTGTCCGATGAGGCCCCGCCATTGCTCGCGGGCCACATAGGTGGCAAACTCACATTGTGACCCTCAGCCTTAGCCCAGTCCTCAGGTAAGGCCTCTCAGTGGGTGGATGAAGAGACAGCATATTGGGCTTGCCATGCCTATAGGCCCCAATTTTTAACCATAGTCCGGGTTGTCCCTTCACTCTTCCCCAGGGCTCTGCTTTGGAATTCTGCTTTTGGTGAGACACCTGAGGTAACAACCCTGAAAGGAGTACTCCATCCCACAGATTGATGAAAAAACAATTGGGATCGGGCCAAATCCACAGAGAGGAAGATTCGTTCATGGCCCATGAGGCCTCCTCGACATTCCACGGCCTCACGAAAACAAATACCAGAGACAAAAGCCTGAGCAAGCGCCTCAGACTCACACTATCTTCATATCCTGAAGATGTCTTCTCATGGTTTGTAGATCGGGCCTGCCATACGTACGTCCCCAAACATAAGCTGAGTTTGTGTTTTCAGACTTCTGTCCTCAAAGTCCTGGGCCACACACCATCCAGGCTGGCGACCCTGGAGCCACACATTAGGACTGTGCCTACCCGATCCATGGGAATTCTGCCCATTCCATTGTCCAAAATCGTACAAATTAGGAGAACCCTCCAAAGTCCCTGAGGCCATCCCAATAGTATAGGTCGCCCGGGACAAAAAAGGGCAGTCTGACACCAGCTGAGCATCTAACTCCACTCATACCCTAGAAGGATGACCCCAGAGAAGAAGACTGAACCAGACAGGACCCTAGGCCAAAATCGGATCCATTGCTTTGGTTTACAGGCATGTCTCCTCAAAACCCTGGATTCCAATACAAGCTTTGGGGTTTTCCTGAGGCACCCATCAGAACAAACCTCGTCTCCACAAGGAAACTTGTGCATGGGAGCTATGTCAAAAGCTTAGGAGAATACTTCAGGGTCCCGGTGCCACCGCCCCATTCCAAGGCCCTCATGGACACAAACACACATTAGACCCATCCTCAGGAAAGTCCATTTCAACTCAGCCGCCCGGATTGCACCCACAGCGCCATCAGATCTAAACTGTCTTGTCCCTAGGAGACAATTGGAATGCGAGGCAGGCTTCCCAGGCATCCATCCTCGAACGTTGGTCTGGACTCATCCATATGGGATGTCCTGGAGCTATCCAACAGGTCTCAATTGTCCCGTAGAAGGAATCCTAGGAGGGGGCATCCCACCACTCCAAACGTGAGAAAACCTCCACGGCCTCGAGATTCGGCTCCCTTCATGAAGGGTCCGTCATGAACAGAAAATCCAAGCTGAGCCAACGTCTGATCCTCGCTCTGACTTCAGATGCATGAGATATTGCTTCAGATCTTCAGGAGGTACATGCCGTGCCCTCGACCTGAATCCCAAGTCTAGCTTGTGTTCTCAGACTTCTGTCCTCACAGTCCTGGCCCCGAAGCCCACAAGTTTGGCAATCCCGGACCATCATTGCAGCACTCTGCCTGCCCTCTGGAAACAAAATATTGCCAAAGGAGCTGCCCGGGAACATTAAATGAGAATAAACCTACACGGCACTCGAATGTACCCATATTATATAGTCTAACCTAGGCACTAATGCACTGTCTGTCACAACCTGAGCCGGGACATCCTGAGTAACACCCAGGCACTGACGGCACCCTGAGCCCATAAGACCCGCAGTGGCCTTAGGTAATCATTTCTTCCCTACCTAAGTTATCAGGCTTCAGAACCTAGACCTTATCTCCAATCACTGCCCAGGGGTGAGTGTGATGCAGAAATCAGAACTCCTCTTTATCCACGGCAAGAAACCTTGTGGTTGCCATGTTGTCCAAGGTTCAGTGTAGGAGAAACCAGCATTCACCCTGAGGTCCCGCCCATTCCTGAGTGCGACAAGGGCATAAACACGCATTGGGACCCTCAGCGTGAGTCCTGTCCTCTAGTAAGTCCTTTCAGTGTCTCGAACATTATATGCCATAATGGTTTGACATGTCCCTAGGCCCCAAATTTAAACCAGATTTCTGTTTGTCCAATCGCCCCTCCCCAGGGCTCTACACTGGAATCCCTCATTTGGTGGGACAACTGAGTTTGAAAAACAAAACAAAACAAAAAACAACAACAACAAAAAAAAACGGACTTCTTCTATCCCACACAATGGCACCAAACTCTTTGGACGGGGCCAAATCCCCAGAGAGTAAGACTCGTCCATTTCCCATGAAGTCACCCGGATATTTCATGACCATGAATGGCACGATACCCAGAGATAAAAACTTGAGCAAGAGCCTCACACTCGCCCTTTTTTCATATCCCGAAGAGTTCTCCTCATGGTCTGTAGATCAGTCCTGCCATACCTAAGACCCGAAACATAATCCGAGTTTGTGTTTTCAGACAACTGTCCAAACAGCCCAGGCCTACACACCCTACAGGCTCAGGCCCCTGGAGCCAACCTGAGGACTGTACTTGCCCTCTCCAAAGGAATTCTGTGTGACCATTCCAATGGCCACAACCCTACTAATAGGATAAACCTCCAAAGTCCCTGAGGCCGTCCCAATAGTGCTGGCTTCCCAGGACAAACAGGAGCAATCTGAGCCCATCTGAGAACCTACCTGCACTCAGACTCGTAGACTGATATCCCCAGAGGTAAAAAGGAACGAACAGGGCCCTAGGCCCTAATCGGATCCATTGAATTGTTTTCCAGGCATCTTCCTCAGAGGCCTGGATTTCAGTACCAGCATGTGGCTGTTTCTTGACTCACCCATCAGAACAAAACTCATCTACACATGGGGGAAAAATACACGTGGGGAGGTGTGTCAAAGCCTCTTTTTAGGAGAAACCTTCAGGGCCCCAGTGCCACGGCTTCATTCCAAGGTCTCCATAGACACAAAAACACATTAGGACCCATCCACATGAGAGTCCATTTCAACTCAGCGTATTCGGTTGCTCTGCGAGATCCAGCAGATCTAACTTGTCTTGTTGCTAGGAGACAATTGGAATGCGAGGTGGCCTACCTCGCCATCCATCCTTAGAACCCTGCTCAGAATCATTGGCCTGGAGCCAACCAACAGGTCTCAATTGTCCTGCAGGGAATCTTTGCAGTTGGGAGCTTCTCACAACTCCCATCGTGAGAAAAACACATGGCCTCGTGATCCCCCCCCCCCCCTTCATGAAGGGGCCATCAGGGACATAAGGTCCAACCTGAGAAATAGTCTGATCCTCACCCTGACTTCAGATGCACGAGATCACGATTCCGGTCTGTATATTGTGCCTGCCATGTCCTCACCCAGAAACCTAAGCCTAGCTTGTGTCCTCAGACTTCCGTCCTCAGAATAATGGCCCACAAGCCCTCCAGTTTGGCAATCCAGAATTACAATGCAGCACACTGCTTGCGCTCCAAAAGAAAAACTTTGCCCTCTAGCGCTACCCAGAAACCCCAAATGAAGATCAACCTGCACGCCTCTTGGCTGTACCCAAAATATATAGGCTGACCTGGGCAATAATGCCCTTTCTGACAGAGCCTGAGCCTGGACCTCCTGGCCCCACCCAGACAACTTGCCGCTCACTGAGCACTTCGGACCAACCATTGCCTTAGGTCGTTATCTCTTCCGAACCTAGGTATTCAGGATTCAGATCCTAGACCTAATCTCCAATCACTGCCCAGGTTCGAAAATGATGCAGAAATCAGAACTCCTGCCCAATGGCAAGAACCATGTGGTTGGCTTGTTGTCCAACGTTCAGTGTAGTGGAAACCTGTTTGTCCGATGAGGCCCCGCCATTGCTCGCGGGCCACATAGGTGGCAAACTCACATTGTGACCCTCAGCCTTAGCCCAGTCCTCAGGTAAGGCCTCTCAGTGGGTGGATGAAGAGACAGCATATTGGGCTTGCCATGCCTATAGGCCCCAATTTTTAACCATAGTCCGGGTTGTCCCTTCACTCTTCCCCAGGGCTCTGCTTTGGAATTCTGCTTTTGGTGAGACACCTGAGGTAACAACCCTGAAAGGAGTACTCCATCCCACAGATTGATGAAAAACAATTGGGATCGGGCCAAATCCACAGAGAGGAAGATTCGTTCATGGCCCATGAGGCCTCCTCGACATTCCACGGCCTCACGAAAACAAATACCAGAGACAAAAGCCTGAGCAAGCGCCTCAGACTCACACTATCTTCATATCCTGAAGATGTCTTCTCATGGTTTGTAGATCGGGCCTGCCATACGTACGTCCCCAAACATAAGCTGAGTTTGTGTTTTCAGACTTCTGTCCTCAAAGTCCTGGGCCACACACCATCCAGGCTGGCGACCCTGGAGCCACACATTAGGACTGTGCCTACCCGATCCATGGGAATTCTGCCCATTCCATTGTCCAAAATCGTACAAATTAGGAGAACCCTCCAAAGTCCCTGAGGCCATCCCAATAGTATAGGTCGCCCGGGACAAAAAAGGGCAGTCTGACACCAGCTGAGCATCTAACTCCACTCATACCCTAGAAGGATGACCCCAGAGAAGAAGACTGAACCAGACAGGACCCTAGGCCAAAATCGGATCCATTGCTTTGGTTTACAGGCATGTCTCCTCAAAACCCTGGATTCCAATACAAGCTTTGGGGTTTTCCTGAGGCACCCATCAGAACAAACCTCGTCTCCACAAGGAAACTTGTGCATGGGAGCTATGTCAAAAGCTTAGGAGAATACTTCAGGGTCCCGGTGCCACCGCCCCATTCCAAGGCCCTCATGGGACACAAACACACATTAGACCCATCCTCAGGAAAGTCCATTTCAACTCAGCCGCCCGGATTGCACCCCACAGCGCCATCAGATCTAAACTGTCTTGTCCCTAGGAGACAATTGGAATGCGAGGCAGGCTTCCCAGGCATCCATCCTCGAACGTTGGTCTGGACTCATCCATATGGGATGTCCTGGAGCTATCCAACAGGTCTCAATTGTCCCGTAGAAGGAATCCTAGGAGGGGGCATCCCACCACTCCAAACGTGAGAAAACCTCCACGGCCTCGAGATTCGGCTCCCTTCATGAAGGGTCCGTCATGAACAGAAAATCCAAGCTGAGCCAACGTCTGATCCTCGCTCTGACTTCAGATGCATGAGATATTGCTTCAGATCTTCAGGAGGTACATGCCGTGCCCTCGACCTGAATCCCAAGTCTAGCTTGTGTTCTCAGACTTCTGTCCTCACAGTCCTGGCCCCGAAGCCCACAAGTTTGGCAATCCCGGACCATCATTGCAGCACTCTGCCTGCCCTCTGGAAACAAAATATTGCCAAAGGAGCTGCCCGGGAACATTAAATGAGAATAAACCTACACGGCACTCGAATGTACCCATATTATATAGTCTAACCTAGGCACTAATGCACTGTCTGTCACAACCTGAGCCGGGACATCCTGAGTAACACCCAGGCACTGACGGCACCCTGAGCCCATAAGACCCGCAGTGGCCTTAGGTAATCATTTCTTCCCTACCTAAGTTATCAGGCTTCAGAACCTAGACCTTATCTCCAATCACTGCCCAGGGGTGAGTGTGATGCAGAAATCAGAACTCCTCTTTATCCACGGCAAGAAACCTTGTGGTTGCCATGTTGTCCAAGGTTCAGTGTAGGAGAAACCAGCATTCACCCTGAGGTCCCGCCCATTCCTGAGTGCGACAAGGGCATAAACACGCATTGGGACCCTCAGCGTGAGTCCTGTCCTCTAGTAAGTCCTTTCAGTGTCTCGAACATTATATGCCATAATGGTTTGACATGTCCCTAGGCCCCAAATTTAAACCAGATTTCTGTTTGTCCAATCGCCCCTCCCCAGGGCTCTACACTGGAATCCCTCATTTGGTGGGACAACTGAGTTTGAAAAAACAAAACAAAACAAAACAACAACAACAACAAAAAAACGGACTTCTTCTATCCCACACAATGGCACCAAACTCTTTGGACGGGGCCAAATCCCCAGAGAGTAAGACTCGTCCATTTCCCATGAAGTCACCCGGATATTTCATGACCATGAATGGCACGATACCCAGAGATAAAAACTTGAGCAAGAGCCTCACACTCGCCCTTTTTTCATATCCCGAAGAGTTCTCCTCATGGTCTGTAGATCAGTCCTGCCATACCTAAGACCCGAAACATAATCCGAGTTTGTGTTTTCAGACAACTGTCCAAACAGCCCAGGCCTACACACCCTACAGGCTCAGGCCCCTGGAGCCAACCTGAGGACTGTACTTGCCCTCTCCAAAGGAATTCTGTGTGACCATTCCAATGGCCACAACCCTACTAATAGGATAAACCTCCAAAGTCCCTGAGGCCGTCCCAATAGTGCTGGCTTCCCAGGACAAACAGGAGCAATCTGAGCCCATCTGAGAACCTACCTGCACTCAGACTCGTAGACTGATATCCCCAGAGGTAAAAAGGAACGAACAGGGCCCTAGGCCCTAATCGGATCCATTGAATTGTTTTCCAGGCATCTTCCTCAGAGGCCTGGATTTCAGTACCAGCATGTGGCTGTTTCTTGACTCACCCATCAGAACAAAACTCATCTACACATGGGAAAAATACACGTGGGAGGTGTGTCAAAGCCTCTTTTTAGGAGAAACCTTCAGGGCCCCAGTGCCACGGCTTCATTCCAAGGTCTCCATAGACACAAAAACACATTAGGACCCATCCACATGAGAGTCCATTTCAACTCAGCGTATTCGGTTGCTCTGCGAGATCCAGCAGATCTAACTTGTCTTGTTGCTAGGAGACAATTGGAATGCGAGGTGGCCTACCTCGCCATCCATCCTTAGAACCCTGCTCAGAATCATTGGCCTGGAGCCAACCAACAGGTCTCAATTGTCCTGCAGGGAATCTTTGCAGTTGGGAGCTTCTCACAACTCCCATCGTGAGAGAAAAACACATGGCCTCGTGATCCCCCCCCCCCCTTCATGAAGGGGCCATCAGGGACATAAGGTCCAACCTGAGAAATAGTCTGATCCTCACCCTGACTTCAGATGCACGAGATCACGATTCCGGTCTGTATATTGTGCCTGCCATGTCCTCACCCAGAAACCTAAGCCTAGCTTGTGTCCTCAGACTTCCGTCCTCAGAATAATGGCCCACAAGCCCTCCAGTTTGGCAATCCAGAATTACAATGCAGCACACTGCTTGCGCTCCAAAAGAAAAACTTTGCCCTCTAGCGCTACCCAGAAACCCCAAATGAAGATCAACCTGCACGCCTCTTGGCTGTACCCAAAATATATAGGCTGACCTGGGCAATAATGCCCTTTCTGACAGAGCCTGAGCCTGGACCTCCTGGCCCCACCCAGACAACTTGCCGCTCACTGAGCACTTCGGACCAACCATTGCCTTAGGTCGTTATCTCTTCCGAACCTAGGTATTCAGGATTCAGATCCTAGACCTAATCTCCAATCACTGCCCAGGTTCGAAAATGATGCAGAAATCAGAACTCCTGCCCAATGGCAAGAACCATGTGGTTGGCTTGTTGTCCAACGTTCAGTGTAGTGGAAACCTGTTTGTCCGATGAGGCCCCGCCATTGCTCGCGGGCCACATAGGTGGCAAACTCACATTGTGACCCTCAGCCTTAGCCCAGTCCTCAGGTAAGGCCTCTCAGTGGGTGGATGAAGAGACAGCATATTGGGCTTGCCATGCCTATAGGCCCCAATTTTTTAACCATAGTCCGGGTTGTCCCTTCACTCTTCCCCAGGGCTCTGCTTTGGAATTCTGCTTTTGGTGAGACACCTGAGGTAACAACCCTGAAAGGAGTACTCCATCCCACAGATTGATGAAAAACAATTGGGATCGGGCCAAATCCACAGAGAGGAAGATTCGTTCATGGCCCATGAGGCCTCCTCGACATTCCACGGCCTCACGAAAACAAATACCAGAGACAAAAGCCTGAGCAAGCGCCTCAGACTCACACTATCTTCATATCCTGAAGATGTCTTCTCATGGTTTGTAGATCGGGCCTGCCATACGTACGTCCCCAAACATAAGCTGAGTTTGTGTTTTCAGACTTCTGTCCTCAAAGTCCTGGGCCACACACCATCCAGGCTGGCGACCCTGGAGCCACACATTAGGACTGTGCCTACCCGATCCATGGGAATTCTGCCCATTCCATTGTCCAAAATCGTACAAATTAGGAGAACCCTCCAAAGTCCCTGAGGCCATCCCAATAGTATAGGTCGCCCGGGACAAAAAAGGGCAGTCTGACACCAGCTGAGCATCTAACTCCACTCATACCCTAGAAGGATGACCCCAGAGAAGAAGACTGAACCAGACAGGACCCTAGGCCAAAATCGGATCCATTGCTTTGGTTTACAGGCATGTCTCCTCAAAACCCTGGATTCCAATACAAGCTTTGGGGTTTTCCTGAGGCACCCATCAGAACAAACCTCGTCTCCACAAGGAAACTTGTGCATGGGAGCTATGTCAAAAGCTTAGGAGAATACTTCAGGGTCCCGGTGCCACCGCCCCATTCCAAGGCCCTCATGGACACAAACACACATTAGACCCATCCTCAGGAAAGTCCATTTCAACTCAGCCGCCCGGATTGCACCCACAGCGCCATCAGATCTAAACTGTCTTGTCCCTAGGAGACAATTGGAATGCGAGGCAGGCTTCCCAGGCATCCATCCTCGAACGTTGGTCTGGACTCATCCATATGGGATGTCCTGGAGCTATCCAACAGGTCTCAATTGTCCCGTAGAAGGAATCCTAGGAGGGGGCATCCCACCACTCCAAACGTGAGAAAACCTCCACGGCCTCGAGATTCGGCTCCCTTCATGAAGGGTCCGTCATGAACAGAAAATCCAAGCTGAGCCAACGTCTGATCCTCGCTCTGACTTCAGATGCATGAGATATTGCTTCAGATCTTCAGGAGGTACATGCCGTGCCCTCGACCTGAATCCCAAGTCTAGCTTGTGTTCTCAGACTTCTGTCCTCACAGTCCTGGCCCCGAAGCCCACAAGTTTGGCAATCCCGGACCATCATTGCAGCACTCTGCCTGCCCTCTGGAAACAAAATATTGCCAAAGGAGCTGCCCGGGAACATTAAATGAGAATAAACCTACACGGCACTCGAATGTACCCATATTATATAGTCTAACCTAGGCACTAATGCACTGTCTGTCACAACCTGAGCCGGGACATCCTGAGTAACACCCAGGCACTGACGGCACCCTGAGCCCATAAGACCCGCAGTGGCCTTAGGTAATCATTTCTTCCCTACCTAAGTTATCAGGCTTCAGAACCTAGACCTTATCTCCAATCACTGCCCAGGGGTGAGTGTGATGCAGAAATCAGAACTCCTCTTTATCCACGGCAAGAAACCTTGTGGTTGCCATGTTGTCCAAGGTTCAGTGTAGGAGAAACCAGCATTCACCCTGAGGTCCCGCCCATTCCTGAGTGCGACAAGGGCATAAACACGCATTGGGACCCTCAGCGTGAGTCCTGTCCTCTAGTAAGTCCTTTCAGTGTCTCGAACATTATATGCCATAATGGTTTGACATGTCCCTAGGCCCCAAATTTAAACCAGATTTCTGTTTGTCCAATCGCCCCTCCCCAGGGCTCTACACTGGAATCCCTCATTTGGTGGGACAACTGAGTTTGAAAAAAAACAAAAAACAAAAAAACAACAACAACAACAACAACAAAAAAACGGACTTCTTCTATCCCACACAATGGCACCAAACTCTTTGGACGGGCCCAAATCCCCAGAGAGTAAGACTCGTCCATTTCCCATGAAGTCACCCGGATATTTCATGACCATGAATGGCACGATACCCAGAGATAAAAACTTGAGCAAGAGCCTCACACTCGCCCTTTTTTCATATCCCGAAGAGTTCTCCTCATGGTCTGTAGATCAGTCCTGCCATACCTAAGACCCGAAACATAATCCGAGTTTGTGTTTTCAGACAACTGTCCAAACAGCCCAGGCCTACACACCCTACAGGCTCAGGCCCCTGGAGCCAACCTGAGGACTGTACTTGCCCTCTCCAAAGGAATTCTGTGTGACCATTCCAATGGCCACAACCCTACTAATAGGATAAACCTCCAAAGTCCCTGAGGCCGTCCCAATAGTGCTGGCTTCCCAGGACAAACAGGAGCAATCTGAGCCCATCTGAGAACCTACCTGCACTCAGACTCGTAGACTGATATCCCCAGAGGTAAAAAGGAACGAACAGGGCCCTAGGCCCTAATCGGATCCATTGAATTGTTTTCCAGGCATCTTCCTCAGAGGCCTGGATTTCAGTACCAGCATGTGGCTGTTTCTTGACTCACCCATCAGAACAAAACTCATCTACACATGGGAAAAATACACGTGGGAGGTGTGTCAAAGCCTCTTTTTAGGAGAAACCTTCAGGGCCCCAGTGCCACGGCTTCATTCCAAGGTCTCCATAGACACAAAAACACATTAGGACCCATCCACATGAGAGTCCATTTCAACTCAGCGTATTCGGTTGCTCTGCGAGATCCAGCAGATCTAACTTGTCTTGTTGCTAGGAGACAATTGGAATGCGAGGTGGCCTACCTCGCCATCCATCCTTAGAACCCTGCTCAGAATCATTGGCCTGGAGCCAACCAACAGGTCTCAATTGTCCTGCAGGGAATCTTTGCAGTTGGGAGCTTCTCACAACTCCCATCGTGAGAAAAACACATGGCCTCGTGATCCCCCCCCCCCCTTCATGAAGGGGCCATCAGGGACATAAGGTCCAACCTGAGAAATAGTCTGATCCTCACCCTGACTTCAGATGCACGAGATCACGATTCCGGTCTGTATATTGTGCCTGCCATGTCCTCACCCAGAAACCTAAGCCTAGCTTGTGTCCTCAGACTTCCGTCCTCAGAATAATGGCCCACAAGCCCTCCAGTTTGGCAATCCAGAATTACAATGCAGCACACTGCTTGCGCTCCAAAAGAAAAACTTTGCCCTCTAGCGCTACCCAGAAACCCCAAATGAAGATCAACCTGCACGCCTCTTGGCTGTACCCAAAATATATAGGCTGACCTGGGCAATAATGCCCTTTCTGACAGAGCCTGAGCCTGGACCTCCTGGCCCCACCCAGACAACTTGCCGCTCACTGAGCACTTCGGACCAACCATTGCCTTAGGTCGTTATCTCTTCCGAACCTAGGTATTCAGGATTCAGATCCTAGACCTAATCTCCAATCACTGCCCAGGTTCGAAAATGATGCAGAAATCAGAACTCCTGCCCAATGGCAAGAACCATGTGGTTGGCTTGTTGTCCAACGTTCAGTGTAGTGGAAACCTGTTTGTCCGATGAGGCCCCGCCATTGCTCGCGGGCCACATAGGTGGCAAACTCACATTGTGACCCTCAGCCTTAGCCCAGTCCTCAGGTAAGGCCTCTCAGTGGGTGGATGAAGAGACAGCATATTGGGCTTGCCATGCCTATAGGCCCCAAATTTTTAACCATAGTCCGGGTTGTCCCTTCACTCTTCCCCAGGGCTCTGCTTTGGAATTCTGCTTTTGGTGAGACACCTGAGGTAACAACCCTGAAAGGAGTACTCCATCCCACAGATTGATGAAAAACAATTGGGATCGGGCCAAATCCACAGAGAGGAAGATTCGTTCATGGCCCATGAGGCCTCCTCGACATTCCACGGCCTCACGAAAAACAAATACCAGAGACAAAAGCCTGAGCAAGCGCCTCAGACTCACACTATCTTCATATCCTGAAGATGTCTTCTCATGGTTTGTAGATCGGGCCTGCCATACGTACGTCCCCAAACATAAGCTGAGTTTGTGTTTTCAGACTTCTGTCCTCAAAGTCCTGGGCCACACACCATCCAGGCTGGCGACCCTGGAGCCACACATTAGGACTGTGCCTACCCGATCCATGGGAATTCTGCCCATTCCATTGTCCAAAATCGTACAAATTAGGAGAACCCTCCAAAGTCCCTGAGGCCATCCCAATAGTATAGGTCGCCCGGGACAAAAAAGGGCAGTCTGACACCAGCTGAGCATCTAACTCCACTCATACCCTAGAAGGATGACCCCAGAGAAGAAGACTGAACCAGACAGGACCCTAGGCCAAAATCGGATCCATTGCTTTGGTTTACAGGCATGTCTCCTCAAAACCCTGGATTCCAATACAAGCTTTGGGGTTTTCCTGAGGCACCCATCAGAACAAACCTCGTCTCCACAAGGAAACTTGTGCATGGGAGCTATGTCAAAAGCTTAGGAGAATACTTCAGGGTCCCGGTGCCACCGCCCCATTCCAAGGCCCCTCATGGACACAAACACACATTAGACCCATCCTCAGGAAAGTCCATTTCAACTCAGCCGCCCGGATTGCACCCACAGCGCCATCAGATCTAAACTGTCTTGTCCCTAGGAGACAATTGGAATGCGAGGCAGGCTTCCCAGGCATCCATCCTCGAACGTTGGTCTGGACTCATCCATATGGGATGTCCTGGAGCTATCCAACAGGTCTCAATTGTCCCGTAGAAGGAATCCTAGGAGGGGGCATCCCACCACTCCAAACGTGAGAAAAACCTCCACGGCCTCGAGATTCGGCTCCCTTCATGAAGGGTCCGTCATGAACAGAAAATCCAAGCTGAGCCAAACGTCTGATCCTCGCTCTGACTTCAGATGCATGAGATATTGCTTCAGATCTTCAGGAGGTACATGCCGTGCCCTCGACCTGAATCCCAAGTCTAGCTTGTGTTCTCAGACTTCTGTCCTCACAGTCCTGGCCCCGAAGCCCACAAGTTTTGGCAATTCCGGACCATCATTGCAGCACTCTGCCTGCCCTCTGGAAACAAAATATTGCCAAAGGAGCTGCCCGGGAACATTAAATGAGAATAAACCTACACGGCACTCGAATGTACCCATATTATATAGTCTAACCTAGGCACTAATGCACTGTCTGTCACAACCTGAGCCGGGACATCCTGAGCAACACCCAGACACTGACCGCACCCTGAGCCCATAAGACCCGCAGTGGCCTTAGGTCATCATTTCTTCCCTACCTAAGTTTTCAGGCTTCAGAACCTAGACCTTATCTCCAATCACTGCCCAGGGGTGAGTGTGATGCAGAGAAATCAGAACTCCTCTTTATCCACGGCAAGAACCCTTGTGGTTTGCCATGTTTGTCCAAGGTTCAGTGTAGGAGAAACCAGCATTCACCCTGAGGTCCCGCCCATTCTTGAGTGCGACGAGGGCATATAAACACGCATTGTGGACCCTCAGCGTGAGTCCTGTCCTCTAGTACGTCCTTTCAGTGTCTAGAACATTAGATGCCATAATGGTTTGACATGTCCCTAGGCCCCAAATTTAAACCAGATTTTCTGGTTGTCCCAATCGCCCCTCCCCAGGGCTCTACTCCTGGAATCCCTCATTTGGTGGGACAACTGAGTTTGAAAAACAAAACAAAACAAAACAACAACAACAACAAACAAAAAAACGGACTTCTTCCATCCCACAGAATGACCCCAAACTCTTTTGGACGGGGCCAAAATCCCAGAGAGTAAGACTCGTCCATTTCCCATGAAGTTCACCACCCGGATATTTCATGACCATGAATGGCACGATATCCAGAGATAAAAACTTGAGCAAGAGCCTCACACTCGCCCTTTTTTCATATCCCGAAGAGTTCTCCTCATGGTCTGTAGATCAGTCCTGCCATACCTATGACCCGAAAACATAATCCGAGTTTGTGTTTTCAGACAACTGTCCCAAACAGCCCCAGGCCTACACCACCCTACAGGCTCAGGCCCCCTGGAGCCAAACCTGAGGACTGTGTACTTGCCCTCTCCAAGGGAATTCTGTGTGACCATTCCAATGGCCACAACCCACTACTAATAGGATAAACCTCCAAAGTCCCTGAGGCCATCCCAATATTGGTGGCTTCCCAGGACAAACAGGAGCAATCTGAGCCCATCTGAGAACTTGCACTACCTGCACTCAGATTCACCGTATAGACTGATATCCCCAGAGGTAAAAAGGAACGAACAGGCCCCTAGGCCCTAATCGGATCCATTGCTTTGGTTTTCCCAGGCATCTTCCTCAGAGGGCCTGGATTTCCAGTACCAGCATATGGCTGTTTCTTGACTCACCCATCAGAACAAAACTCATCTACACATGGGGAAAATGCACGTGGGAGGTGTGTCAAAGCCCTCTTTTAGGAGAAAACTTCAGGGCCCCCAGTGCCAACCGCTTCATTCCAAGGTCTCCATAGACACAAAAACACATTAGGACCCATCCACAGGAGAGTCCATTTCAACTCAGCATATTCGGTTGCTCCCCGAGATCCAGCAGATCTAACTGTGTCTTGTTGCTAGGAGACAATTGGAATGCGAGGTGGCCTACCTCGCCATCCATCCTTAGAACCCTGCTCAGAATCATTGTCCTGGAGCCAACCAACAGGTTCTCAATTGTCCCTGCCCAGGGAATCTCTTTGCAGTTGGGAGCTTCTCACAAACTCCCATCGTGAGAAAAACACATGGCCTCGTGATCCGCCAATCCCCCACCCTTCATGAAGGGGCCATCAGGGACATAAGGTCCAACCTGAGAAATAGTCTTTGATCCTCACCCTGACTTCAGATGCATGACAGAGATCACGATTCAAGGTCTGTATATGTGTGGCCCTGCCATGTCCGCACCCAGAAACCTACGCCTAGCTTTGGTGTCCATGACAGACACTTCCCGTCCTCAGAATATTATGCGCCCACAAGCCCTCCAGTTTGGCAATCCAGAAATTACAATGCAGCACACTGCTTGCGCTCCAAAAGCAAAAAACTTTGCCCTTAGTGGGCGCTAGCCCACGAAACCCAAATGAGAGAAGGTCACCCACACGCCTCTTAGGCATGTACCGAGACACGAAAATATATAGGGCTGACCTGGAGCATCAAAAGCGGCCCGGTTTCGTGCTGACAATAAGCCAATGAGCCTAGACCCGGCGCAAGAAGGGCGGGGGAAAAGGGAAAAAAAAGGAGCCTGAAAATCTCTGGCCCTTCCACCACCCAGACAACTTTCCGACTCACTTGAGGCACTTCGGACCAACCATTGCCTTTAGGTCGTTATCTCTTTCCGAACCATAAGCTTAATTCATGGATTCAGATCCTAGACCTATCTCCAATCAACTAGCCCAGGTTCGAAAATGATATGCGAAAATCAGAACTCCTGCCCAATGGCAAGAACCATGTGGTTGTTGTTGTCCAACGTTCAGTGTAGTGGAAACCT